>NW_017671068.1:268460-309085 GCF_001879085.1 Nicotiana attenuata | reverse complement strand
AATTCCTATTTTTGCCATGTATTAGGACTTCATCCTCCTCATCAAAGACCAAGGTAATCGTTGATCGTCTTCCCATCAAATAACACCTTCAAGTTCCGCACCTTGGTCACCTTTGACCCTTTTTGATGTGGGAAAAGTTGGCGTAGAATTCTTTGACCAAGTGCTCATTGGCATCTACATAGTCGGACAAAAAGTGCGCCCAGCCAACTCTCTCCCTAAACTACCTCCTCACATTGGGGTTGTGAGGTAGCAAGTCTCTATCTATGAAACTCCTCTACGGGATCAACTTCCTCACCGGCCACCATTCCCGGAATTTATGGTATGCTACTTCACTGACGAACCGGTCTTGCCACACCTCCGGATTCCCAGTTCTAGCAATACCCCCCACCTGTGGTTCACCTCCTTCTCCTACTTCTTCTTCTCCTCCTACTTCCTCATTGCCTCCTACTGCACCCTCTCCAGATAATGAAGCTGTAGGAGAGGTGGAGTATTCCCCACTACCTTCACCTGAGCCCTCGCATGACCCAGAAGAAATATGCACTGACGCTTGGGCAGTGGGGGATGCTGGAGGTGTGTCTCTTAGTCAATACCTCTCCGGCCAGTCAGGGATGTATGTTGGTACTAAGTCTGAAGATATCTCCCGGGAAGGCTCATACTCACTTCCCGATGAGTGAGAAGCAGCTCTATCAGCAGCCTTTATAGCCTTTCTGGTTCCTTTTATTGCCTCCCGAGCTTTGGGAGTTAATTTTATCATTTTCTATTTCCCTCCCCGGGAGGATTCTCCTCTACCTGGTTGTTTAGTGCCTTTACCTCGTTGTTTCACCATTGTATGAAAACACAATTCAATTGAACTTGTTAGTATCAGTTGCAACAGTTAAGAACAGCGTAGCAGAATCAGGCATGAAAAATTGCAGAAATGTTGCAGAAGTCACACAGTGCGGACCGCACAAAATGGTGTGCGGCCGCACTGGGGTCACCGCGGACCACACAAAATCAACCACGGTCCGCATAGAGAACAGACAACCCACTCTCTGTGTCTAGGCAGTACGGACCGCACAAAATGTAGTGCGGCCGCACTGGGGCACCGCAGACCGCACAAAAATGACCGCAGTCCGCTCTGAGTGCCCAGTAGTGGCAGTAAATTAGGGTTCCAAGTATTTTTTATTTTAAGCCCAAGCTTACACCTAATTAGTGTATCTACATGACCTATGTCTATTTTAATCAAAAGATTAACTACCCTAACCTAATCTATGGAAGAAAATACGGGAAGAAGAGAAATAAAAGCCAAGTAAAACAAAAAGGAAAAGAAAATAACAAAATTGAAGTAATTAAAAAGAAATGGATTTACCAGATTTGAGATGAAATGAGGAAAATTTGTTCCAATTAATTAAGTACGAGCTAAGGGAAGTGATGAACATTGCTTTAGGGCCTTTGAGATGCAAGGGTTCGAAAAGTGTAAATAGTGGGCCTCAAGGACTATTTATAGAAAAAGGCTTGGGGCCCAGCTTACCTACCCCAGTGCGGACCGCACAAAATTTTCAAAGTTTGAGGAGGCAACACACTGCGGTCCGCACAAAATGGAGTACGGCCGTAGTGGTCCACCGCGGACCACACAAAATGGAGTGCGGCCGTAGTGGCAAACTTCAAAGAGTTGTATTTTTACTCTTTCTTCAGTGCGGTCCGCACAAAAGGACTGCGACCGCACTGATAACTTCAGAGACCTGATCATTTTTTTCTCACTATGTCCTGCACTGTATCAACACAATCCCGTAACACTCACAACCAGTTAGCCCAAAAATCAATCCTACACTACAATGAAAATCAAATAAAAAGAAAAAGAAAAACACATGGGTTGCCTCCCAAGAAGCGCCTGATTTAACGTCGCGGCACGACGCAAGTTACCATCACATCATTTGAAATGAAGGAGTGCCACCATGTGGCTGTCATCAATTTTTCCAAGATAATGCTTGACCCTATGCCCATTCACTCTTCCCCACTTTTGTTCTTTCAATCAAGGGCACCAAACGGGGTCACACACACTACTTCAAATGGTCCGCTCCACTTTGACTTTAGCTTTCCTGGAAACAACCGCAACCGAGAGTTGAACAAGAGCACCAAATCACCTACTCTAAACTCCTTGCCACGAGCATATTTGTCATGAAGGTATTTCATCTTGTCCTTGTACAAGGACGAACTGGAGTAGGCATGGAACGGAATTCATCAAGTTCATTAAGTTGCTCCACCCGAAGATTTGCAGCCACATCCTAATCAAGGTTCAACTTTCTCAAGGCCCACATGACCTTATGCTCTAACTCAACCGGTAAATGGAAATCTTTCCCGAACACCAACCGATACGGAGATATACCAATCAGAGTGTTGTAAGCAGTCCTATATGCCCATAGAGCATCATCAAGCTTCTTAGACCAATCGGTCCTATTTGCATTGACTGTTTTAGACAGAATATTCTTGATTTCCCTGTTGGACACTTCAACATGGCCACTTGCTTGGGGATGATAAGGAGTAGACACTTTGTGGTTGACACCATACTTGGCAAGCAAGGTGTCAAAAGCTCTATTGCAAAAATGCGATCCTCTATCACTTATAATTGCACGAGGAATGCCAAACCTTGTGAAAATGCTCTTCTTTAGAAATGCAACCACACTCCTAGCTTCATTGTTGGGCAAGGGCACAACCTCGACCCATTTTGAGACATAATCAACCGCTACAAGAATGTAGGTGTTTCCGCACGAGCTTACAAATGGGCCCATGAAATCGATACCCCATACATCAAAGATATCCACTTCTAGAATGGTGTTTAAAGGCATCTCATCTTTCTTCGAAATACCTCCCGCTATTTGACATTGGTCACACCTTTTCACCAAATCACTTGCATCTTTGTACACAGTTGGCCAATAAAATCCACAACTTAGAACTTTTGAAGCTGTCCTCGCTCCTCCATGATGGCCACCATAGGGGGAGGAATGACAAGCCTCTAGGATGCTAGATTGCTCCTCCTCAGGTACACACCTCCGGATCACTCCGTCGGTGCAAATCTTGAACAAGTATGGCTCATCCCATTAGAAGTCCAGACTATCCCATTTGAGCTTCTTCATTTGGTTAAAAGAGAGCTCACACGGGATGATGCCAGTCACAAGGTAATTAGCAACATTCGCAAACCATGGCATATCACTCATCGGCACAGAAAGTAGCTGCTCATCGGGAAATGCATCATTGATCTCTAGGCCATCACACGACCTTCCTTCTTTTTCCAAGCGGGACAAATGATCCGCCACTTGGTTTTCGCTACCTTTCCGGTCCACAATTTCCAAATCAAACTCTTGGAGTAATAAGACCCATCATATCAGTCTAGCTTTGGAGTCTTTCTTTGTCATCAAATACCTAAAAGTTGCATGATCGGTGTGCACTATGACTTTGGCTCCCATAAGATATGACCGAAAATTTTCCATTGCGAACACAATAGCCAACAATTCTTTCTCAGTCACCGTGTAATTCCTTTGAGCCTCATTCATTGTCTTGCTCGCATAGTACATTGGATGAAACATTTTGTTCACTCTTTGACCCAAAACTTTCCCAACCACGACATCACTCGCGTTGCACATGAGCTCGAAAGGCAAGCTCCAATTGGGTGCGGTAATGATCGGGGTGGTGGTCAACTTTTGCTTGAGAAAATCGCCCTAGTTCTTCTATTTTTGTGAAAGTTTGAAAGAAAAATCGCTGAAGTTATGTTTTTAAAAGACTCACTGCCCGACTCCCGCATGTGCGACTCGTGGGTCGCATCTGCGCAACCGCACGTGCAAAAAGATGACCGCTTCTGCGAAAATGACTTGGCCCACTGGGGCCGCATCTGCAAGGGAGAAATCTGCTCCTGTGGAACCGCTTCTATGGAAGTTTGCCCTCATCTGCGAAGGCTGGACTGCACCTGCGATACACTTCTCGCACCTTCGCATCCGCATCTGCGGCCCAAGAACTGCAGGTGAGGTTACACCAGAACTGGTGCAACAACAGTATTTTTCCTAAGTTTAAACACCTCGGAACCTACCCGAAACTCACCCGAGCCCTCGGGGCTCCAAACCAAACATGCATACTAACCCAAAAACATCATATGAACTCATCTGTGCGATCAAATCGCCAAAATAACCTCTCAAACAACGAATTAAACCTCAAAATCCATGAATTCCTTCAAACTTCTTAAAACATCAAATTTTCCATTTAAAGTCCGAATCATGTCAAATGACATCCGTTTCTCACCAAATTTCACAGAATCATCTTAAATCATATATAAGACCTGTACCGGGTGCCGGAACCAAAATACGGGCCCGATACCAACATGTTCTAATCATGTTTCATTTCAAAATCCTTTAAACAATTTCAGAAAATAATTTTCTTTAAAAATTCATTTCTCGGGCTTGGGACCTCGGAATTTGATTCCGGTATACGCCCAAGTCCCATAGTTTCCTACGGACCCTTCGGGACCGTCAAATTACGGGTCTGGGTCCGTTTACCAAATATGTTGACCGAAGTCAACTTAAATGCATTTTAAGTCAAAATTTCAATATTTCATTTATTTTTTCACATGACAGCTTTTCGGCTACACGCCCGGACTACGCACGCAAATCGAAGTGAAGATAAAAGAGGGTTTTAAGGCCTCAGAACACAGAATATAATTTAAAAGCAAGTGATGACCTTTTGGATCATCACAGGTTGCTCGGTTGTTGGTACATTGGGGGCCTTTGAAAGCCTTGCCCCTGATTTCCTTGGTTATTGTTCCATCCACCTTGGTTGTTGTTGTTTCCAACCCAATGGTTATTGTTGCCCCAGTTTCCCTGATTGTTCCGGTTATTATTTTGATTTCCCTAATTGTTGTTCCCTTGTTGTTGATTGTTCCAGTTATTATTGCCTTGTTGTTGGTTACCCCAATTGCCCTGGGATCGCCATTGTTATTGTTGGTTGGAAGAATTTCCTCTTTGGCCTTGGTAATTATTCACATATTGCACCTCTTCGTTCTGCCCATCATAACAATCATCTTGGAATCCACCACAATCATTGTCAAATTGATCCGAATTCCCTTGGTTCTGTTGACCTCTTTGTCTTCTATTGTTCACAAGCATGTTAACACCCTCCATGGCATTTACTTGGCGAGGATTTTGAACTTGTTGCAACTGTGCCTTTGCTAGTTGGTTCATTGTTGTTGTAAGTTTTGCTATAGCCTGACCATGGTCATGTAGTTCTTTGTGCAAAGGAGTGACTGTGGGGTCACCCTGTGGTACATTGGCTCTACTTTGCCAAGCGGAGGATGTGTCAGCCATTTCATCTAGAATAGCACAAGCTTCATCATAAGGCAGCTTCATAGAAATTTCCCCCAGCCAATTGATTCACTATGCACTGATTCGTTGTATTGATGCCCCGATAGAAGGTCTGTTGTATCATTGCCTCTGTCATATCATTGTTGGGGCATTCTTTCACCATAGTTCTGTATCGCTCCCAAATCTCGTGCAATGGTTCAGTAGGCTCCTGCTTGAAGGCTAAGATCTCATCCCGTAGTGCTGCCATGTGTCCCGGTGAGAAAAATTTGGCAATGAATTTATCCGCCAACTCATCCCAAGTTGTGATGGAATGGTTGGACAGTCGCTCAAGCCAATCCAATGCTTTCCCCCTAAGTGAGAATGGGAAAAGCCTCAATCGAAGTGCATCCTCGGACACACTGGTTTGCTTGCTCCCCTAACAGGTATCCACGAACCCCTTGAGATGTTTGTATTTATTCTGAGTGGGAGCACCTGTGAAATACCCACACTGCTCCAATAATGTTAGCATCACGTTGGTTATTTGAAAATTGCCTGCCCGGATCCGGGGCGGAACAATAGCACTCGCATAGCCTTGGTTGGGAAGGACTCTAGGAGCCACTGTTGGAGGTGGCGGAGGAGGGTCTGGAATATTGTCATTTGCATTAGCCTGGCGGCCTCTACGTTGTCCTTGAGGTACAAGAGGCACCTCTTCATCTCCATTGTCATCTACCTCCTCCCCCGCATTCACGTTTCTAAGAGGGTCATTAGCATTTAATGCCATTTTGTACCTGATGTATTAACACAAACAAATTAGTAATAGAGAAGGAAAGAAGAACAAAACACAAATCTATCTAGATAGATAGCCAAAACCGTTAGCTCCCTGGCAACGGCGCCAAAAAGTGATCGCGGCCTACTCCGCACTACTAATTAAGTAGCGAGAGAGGGTCGGAGCAGCTTTTACCCGATATAGGGTCGGGATCGAATTCCGCATAGAGCTATAATTTGGAATCGAGTATCTATCTAGTGCAGAGTTGCGTATGTGTTCCAAATCACACTTCTAAACATTTTTGAGGTTTTTGTTTTACTTCTACTATTTATCAAACTACAAATGGTAAATGCAACTAGATTAAGCTAAGAGGTATAATGCTACGGATTGTTCAAATGGTTTAAAAGGCACTAGGGTAGTGACTTCCGCCTAGGTGGTCAATTGACGGGTACTTGAGTCCAAGGCACGTTTGACATATTTGGGGAGTATGATATAACCGTTGCACTACTTTACCCACTCTACACCTCTCGGTGGTTTGAGTGATTTTGCTCGAATTGACTTTCTCAAGACCAATTGGGTATGCAAATTTGCACAAGTCAAGTCGGGTATTACGATCTCTCGGTTTAACCATTTAATTGGGGCTCTCAATTCTCTTGAGTACGCCCCAATTCCTTGTTGGACTAATTCTAGATACTTAGGCTCTCTTTCTCAAGAAGAGCAAAAGTCAACTAAACGCAAACTAGTGTTTGCAACCACTAATTTAACAATTAAACATGGAATTAGCCCAAATATCAAACACCCATAGTCAATCAAGCCCTAAAATACAAGACCCATCAATTACCCACACTAGGGTTGAGCCACAACCCTAGGTTATGGGTCTTGCTACTCATAATTAAAGAAGAAAAACAAGAAATAGATGAAGAACAATGCATATTAATTAATTACTAAGATAAAATGGAAGATTCAATGTTGAAATGAAGATTAAATTACCCAAAATAGCTAAGAAAACCGAAGTCACGAGCGCAGCTACCAGCTAAATCTATCTGCTTGACCTAAAAATGGAAAAGAAGCTATTTATACTAAGCTGACAATTATGGACAAAAATGCCCCTACGGGGTTAGTGCGGACCGCACAAAATGGACTGCGGTCCGCACTAGGGCTTTGGACTTGACAAAACTGCTCTCTGAACCTGGGCATTGCTGACCGCAGAGAATGAACTGCGGCCGCGGAGGCTTCTAGTGCGGTTCGCATTAAATGGACCGCGGACCGCATTGGCTTGACCCTGGGAAATTGCAACTCTCTAATTCTCCTTACTGCGGACCGCAGAGAATGGACTACGGCCGCGTTGATCTCAGTGCGAACCGCACAAAATGGTAGTGCGGCCGCACTGCCTCTTTGCCTGGAAATCATGCTCTCTGAATCTCCCCAGTGCGGACCACATAGAATGTAGTGCGGCCGCACTAGCCTTGTTCTGCCTGAGCTTTGTCTTGTCTTAGTGCTTGTGCAAGTTTCACTCCCTTTGAGCTGATCTTTGACATCTTGTCACTTTGTTGATCAAACCTGCAATCAAGCACAACTTGTGAGCCTTTTGGGACTATTTTGTACGAATTTTCAATCAAAACATAAGCAAGAAGGAGTATAAAATGTATCAAAATCACTAGTTATCACCTACCTCGGGCCGGTGCCCTTCCTCGGCCTCTGCCTCGGCCTCTAGCAACGGGAGGAGCAGCTCCTCCCGGATCTGGAACATCGGCTGTGCGTGTCCTCACCATCTGTGAGAGTATAGAAGAGGGAAATTTAGTATACTAACCACTGCACGATAGGAAATGAAGAAAGAGTAGTTTCCTAACACCCTATAGCCTCTCGAAGATAAATACAGATGTCTCCGTACCGATCCGCAAGACTCTACTAAGTTTGCCCATTACTTGTAAGACCTACGTGAACCTAGTGCTCTGATACCATGTTGTCAATACCCAATTTTACTACAGGTCGTGATGGCGCCCAACACCGTTGTCAGACAAGCCGACGTGGAAATATTAGTGAGTTCAAATCTTTCTTTACAAAAAAACAGTTACAGCAATTCCTTAATTTGAATTTAAAATAGGTGAAAATTTGCAACATAAGTTAATAATTATACCATCCCAAAAGAATAGTCTACCAATGTGTGTGCCAAGACCTAGTGTCACAAGTATGTGAGCATCTAGTAGAATACACAAAAGAATAAATCTATCCTACTGTCTGAACTAGAATAGACAGCCAAAAGTACAGAGGGACTCCAACACGCTGCTGAACGACATAGGAAAGGAGCAGCTCACCGTGGAATCTCGGACTACGATCAAGTGTGCGCACCAGACTGGTAACCAAATGTACCTGCCTCTGATCCTGTACAATTAAGTAGAGAAGCGTAGTATGAGAACATAAACAATATGTACCCAGTAAGTATCCCGTCTAATCTCGAAGAAGTAGAGACGAGAGGTCGACTTGACACTCACTAGGGTCAATTAATATATAGGAAAGTGTTATACTAAGCATGGATGTCACAAATAAATAACAATTTATAGCAAGAAATGATAGGTCATTCCCTAGATAACATCATAGCTAGCCATTTACATTTCAGGGCATTTAACAAAAGTTCAATTCACAGAAAAATACCGAGCAAGAAGCATGCGCAAATAATGCCGAGGTCGTACGGCCCGATCCAACATATAAATAAAGTGTGCACTACCGGAGGGTCGAACGGCCCGAACCATAGATGCATCTATTACCCCGCTCGCGAATCATTTCGTGCGACGCGGTCAATATAATTACACATAACAACAGTCAAACATGGATATATCAGGGAAACAATCATTCAAAAAAATGTCAATTTCTCTTTAAAGGCCAAAGAAGTTAAGTTCATCTTTATAAATTCATTTACCACATTCAAAATGATTTAAGCAATCCAAATTGGCCATAAAGTTACAAGATATCACATAAAGCATGATTTTGGGTCCTAGACTACCCGGATTTAAGCTTATTAGTTGCTACGCACGGACTCTCGTCACCTAGTGCGTACGTAGCCTCGCATTTAGTGGAAAATTATTCAATTATTTCACCTATGGGGACAATTCCCTCTTACAAGGTTAGAAAGGAGACTGACCTCACTCCAAAGCGTACTTCCAATATCAAGAACGTGCTCAAACCCTTAATTTGGAGCCGAACGACCCAGAACTAATTAAATGAGGTAGGAATTAGTCAATACAAGCTCAAGAATTCACATTTTAACAACTAAAGTAATTTCCCAACCTTAAACACAAGTTTCCTAAAATCCAACCCCGGGCCCACGTGCCCGGATTCCGTTATTTTTCGAAGAAAGTTGTTCTCTATAATCTAAGGATCAATAATATGATTTCTACTTTATTCCATAACAAATTTCGTGGTAAAAGCTAATTTTTATCAAAACCCTAGGTTTTGCTCTAATCCCATGATTTTTCCGTAATCTTTGTGTGTTAATCTTCCCAAGACTCAAGTATTAAACTAAAAATGAGTAGGATTAACTTACCTCAAGATGCTAGGTGGAATTTTCTCTCTTTGAAAGCTCCCAAATCGCCCAAACAATGGTGGAAATGTGTCAAAAATGGCTAACACCCGCAATAAATGAAGGTCGCTGCTTCAGTGATTTCCGCATCTGCGGTCCTGGGGCGCACCTGCGCCCACCGCATCTGCGGAAAGGTGTCCGCTTCTGCGGAATTTCAACTGGGCCGCTTCTGCGAGGGACAAGCCGCTTTTGCGGCTCCGCTTCTACAGAAATTAGCCGCTTTTGCGGCTTTGGGCTTGGCCTGGCTTGGCCGTTTTTGTGAGAGATCGACCGCTTCCGCAGTCTCGCACCTGCGGCTGGCCAACCGCAGGTGCGGTTATGACAGAAGACTGGAGCTTCAGCTCTTTTCCAAATTTTTTAACTTCATTCGAGCCTCGTCCAATTGACGCTCGGGGCCCCCGGGCCCTGCTCGAACATACCGACGAGTTTGAAATCATAAAACGGAGTTGCTCGAACCCTCGGAACGACCGAAACAATGCTCAATCTAATAATCACCCCCTAAAACCAATTGAATCAAACTTATGAACTTCAAGTTCTTGAATTACTTCAAATGCGATGAAACACCCTTACGCTACTCGGATTGACACCAAATTTTGCATGCAAGTCTTAAATGGCCATACAGAACTATTTCGTGTCTCGGAAATCCGTTCGGATCTCGATAACACAAAAACCCACTCCAAACCAAATATTTAAGAACTTCAAAATCCTTAAGGAAATCAACTTTCACTATTAGGCACTCTCGAGTCATCCAAAACCCGTTCGGACATACGCCCAAGTTCGAAATCCTCATACGAACCTGTTGGCTCAAATTCGGATTCCGAGGTTGTTTTCTCAAAATGTTGACCGAAGTCAAACTTGGCCGTTAGACCAACCTTAAGGGACCAAGTGTTCCGATTTTAATCCAAACTCTTCCAATCCCCGAACCAACCATCCCCTCAAGTCATAAATCAGTATAAGCAAGTACGGAAAGTCTTATTTAGGGGAACGGGGTTCTAAATAGCAAAACGAGCGGTTGGGTCGTTACATTCCATTCCCTGAAGGATGAGAATTTTTGATAAATATTAATTCATTCCCTGAAGTGAAATACGATAATATTAATAAAGCTCGTAAATATGAACGCGCTCTTGATGTAAATATATTACAATTCACCTCCAGAAGAGGTAATATGATTGAGAGAATATATACTCAATATTTCATATTTTAAATTTGCTCTTGAAGAAGTAACACAATTGAAATTTTCACCTGAAGTAGGAAAATATTATGAAGAGGTATTTTCTTGTGCTTAAGCAATTGTTTGATATTGTTTATTTAATTATGATTTTCTCTCATGATACCAGAAGTGTCTGAGCAATACTTGATAGTACAAAATGTATCAACAACTCCTGAAGAGCTAAATGTTTGTCTAAAATACACACAACACTAGTAGTGTCCGATAAATATCAGATTATGGATAATAAATGAAGGCTCCCGAAGAGCTTATATACAAATATGTCGTTCATATTATATGATTATGGTCAAAACATATGTTTTAGTAAACCTGAAGTTTACTAATACAAATGACTATCATATTGAGACTACAAATGATTGGAAGATTGAAAATCTTCATGTTTTCACAATCATAGGGGGTAAAATGATATGTATGTGAGAAGTTACCCCCCTTATTCTTCAATTTATATTGTATCATGTATCATAGTAAACTAGAAGTTTACTAATGCAAAAGCAGTCATAGTAAACCAGAAGTTTTACTGAGGCAAAAGTAGCTACAACAAATCAGAAATTTGCTAATACAAAAGTAGCCACAGTAAATCAGAAGTTTACTAATGCAAAAGTTTATGCTATAGTACATGCCATGATTAACTTGAAGTTTTCATTTGCCATTTTTAAATGAGCTATTTGAGAATTCAGATAAGCATATACTGAAGAACTAGAAGATTCTTCAAGAATTCTCTTGTGTTGCTTGTTCTCATAATAAATTGATTATACCAGCAAAAGTTGGGACTAAGACCCTTGAATCTGGAATATATAAAATGTGAATATGAGCCCATTCACCTATCACGTGAACCACTTAAAGATGCATATATAAGATGGTTACATGTATGTTTATTGTCAACCTGCAGTTTAGCATTTAAAATTGCTTTTCTCAATTAAGAGCATAATTTCCAGAATATGTAATCAAGATAGTTCATCTTGATATGCTGGTTTATATCCAAGCTGGTTTAGCATTGAATACCTCTTATTAATGGCTAAACTATTGCTTATGAGAACAAAGCTTC
Source organism: Nicotiana attenuata (assembly GCF_001879085.1). Classification (NCBI taxonomy): domain Eukaryota; kingdom Viridiplantae; phylum Streptophyta; class Magnoliopsida; order Solanales; family Solanaceae; genus Nicotiana; species Nicotiana attenuata. Next base: position 297,166 of record NW_017671068.1, on the reverse strand, counting down.
ATATGTTGGTCTAAGATTTTCTAAATTGCATATAGCAGCACTTGTATGCATCAGACTAACAATATATGATAAGTTCTCCCCTCACATTAGTTTAGGATCAGAAACCAAACATTTTTACTATCTTTTGATGTGTGGTATATGATTAATTTCTCTACCAAAATACACAAAGATATGTTTCCCAAAGAAGATTGGGGTATATGTTAGTTTTTCTAACAGTTGGGGGATGGAATAAACAACTGAAAAATATGTTATATGAATCAAATTATCATTAATATGCACCTCCCTTAGAAGATAATTCAAGTCAAATGCCAGAAGCATTTGCTGATCTAAAACTAAATATCATATTTCAGCTGCAAATGCTCCTACTAAAATTAAAGTTCCTGAAGGATAAAGTTTACTGCACGCATGAAGCTGTAACGACCCGACCGGTCATTTTGAGATGTAGCGCGTCGTTCAGCAGTTTGAGGCCGTGAGCAACTTCACTTCAGGTATTATGACTTGCACGCATGGTCAGAATTGAATTTTGGGAAGTTCGGAGTTGATTTGGAAAGAGAATTCTCATTTCGGAAGCTTTAAGTTGAAAGAATTGACTAAGATTGGATTCGTGAGTAAATGACCTCGGAATCGGGATTCGAAGGTTCCAGCAGGTTCGTATGATGATTTCGGACTTGGGCGTATGTCCGGATCGGGTTTTGGAAGACCCGGGAACGTTTCAGCACCTATTGTGGAAGTTAGCAAGTTGGAAGAATTTCATAAGTTTGGGTTGAAGTGCATTTCAGTGTTATCAATGCCTGATTGGGATTCCGAGTCTGGGAATAGCTCCGTATAGTGATTCTGGTGTTGGGAGTGCGATCGAAAGTGAATTCAGAGGTCCGTCGGTCATTTTTGAGTCATTTGACTAAAGATAGAAATTTGAAGGTTTTGATGAGTTTGACCGGAAGTGGACTTTTCGATATCGGGGTCGGATTTCGATTCCGGAAGTTGGAGTCGGTCCGTAATATCGAATATGACTTGTGTGCAAAATTTGAGGTCAATCGGATGCGATCCGATAGGTTTCGGCATCGAGTGTTGAAGTTTAAATTTCTCAAGTTCACCAAGTTTGATTTGGGGTGTTATTCGTGATTTTAGCGTTGTTTGATATGATTTGAGGCCGCGAGCGAGTTCGTGATGTGTTTTGGGACTGGTTGGCATGATTGCTTGGGGTCTCCGGGGTCTCGGGGTGGATTCCGGATGGTTAACTGATCAAATTTGGAAATTTGATGAAGGATTGCAGCAGCTGGTATCTGGTGTAACCGCACCTGCGAGGTTTTAGCCGCAGGTGCGGCGACGCAAGTGCGGCTTTGTGGTCGCAGAAGCGAGTTTGGGTAAAGCTGGGAGTAATCACAGATGCGAGGCTGTTTCCGCATCTGCGAGCCCGCAGGTGCGTGGCAAGCTCCGCAGATGCGGAACACGTGAGGGGCAGCTGGGTCGCAGGAGCGGAAAGGCACGCGCAGGTGCGCTCGAGGGACCGCAGAAGCGGAATTCGCCTAGCTTGAAGAGGACCGCACCTGCGACGCATTTCCGCAGGTGTGGAAATGCTGGAGGCAGTGAGGTTCTTCTAAATCGGGGGTTGAGTTCATTTCAACCCCATTTCTTCCATTGGAGCCGATTTTTGGAGCAACTTTGAGGTGCCATTTTCACCACCAAGCATGAGGTAAGTGGTTTATGTTAGTTTTGAGCTAAATACATGATTGTATATGGATATGAGCATGAAAACTAGTGAGAAATTGTGGGTTTTTGGTGGAAGACCTAGAAATTTATATTTTGGATTTTTACCACGATGTTTGCACATGAAATTAAGAGTTAATTATATATTTGAGTTCGTGAGGTTATGGGTAAAGTTTATCTTCAAAAAAAATTCTAAATCCGGGCACGTGGGCCCGAGGGCGTTTTTGTCAACTTTTCGATCGGGGTTAGGAATTGTTATAAATTGGATTAAAATGAGTAGTTGATCGTATATTAATGGATTTGCATAATTATTGGCGAGTTCTGGAGCATTGTGCATCGAATTGAGTGCGTGGAAGGCCGGTTATGGAACTTCGGAACGAGGTGAGTCTCCTTTCTAACCTTGTAAGAGGGAATTGTCCCCATAGGTGAATTAATTGGATATGTTCTGCTATTTGCAGGGGCTACGTACGCACGAGGTGATGAGAGTCCGTGCGTAGCTACTATTATGCTTATGTCCGGGTAGTCTAGGACCCAAAAGCATGCTTTACTTGTAATACTTGTAACCTTACTGTTAGTTTAACTTGCCTAAATCAAATCGAAGTGGCAAATGACTTTCTAGAAGAGTTAAACTTCATTTTCTTGACTTGTAAAAGAGAAATGTACACCTCCTTGAATAATATTCTTGACTGACTGTTAAAATGTGTGTTTCTATGTGTACCTGCGTCTCATGTATGATTGGCTAGCAGGGTGATTGTTTATGTATATTTGACCGCGTCGCATGTATGATTCGCGAGCGCGGTAATTGATGCATCTATGGTTCGCGCCATTCGACCATCTGGTAGTGCACAGTTTAATTATTGTTGGATCGGGCCGTATATCCTCGGCATGATTTGCGCATGCTTGTATCGTTTGCCTTGAAACTTATTGAAGTTGATATTGATTCCCCTCGGTTTGAGAACATATGGATAAATAATGAAAAAGGAAATCGGAAATTTTCATACAAAAGGAAGAATTGCTTACTTGCTTCACTTTATTGAATTATAATGATGCTTATATAAATCCTTAATATGTTACATTATCGATTCACCATTATTGGACCACTAGTAAGTGTCGAAGTCGACCTCTCGTCTCTACTTCTTCGAGATTAGGCAGGATACTTACTGAGTACACGTTGTTTTCGTACTCATACTACACTTGCTGTGCATTTTTGTTGCACATGTTCAGGTGTGGCTAGCGGCTTAGTGGCATAGCGGCATGGTTGGTACGAAGACCTAGGTGAGCTGCATTTGTCGAGGCGGCCCGCAGCCCGCGGAGTCTCCTTCAGAGTATTGTGCTGTATTTCATTTCTGTCCACATTGTATTCCGGACAGTTACTATATTTTATTTTATTCCCTAGTAAATGTTCATGAACTTGTGACACCGGGTTCTGGGGTGATAATGGGGTATTTTGCATTGATTTCTTGACTTTAATATTTAATGTGAAATGAGTGTCTTTTACTAGTAAAATTGAAGGAAAAATCAGAGTTTTCACAATTATTTAAATGAGAACTTAATTAAGTATTTATGGTTCGCTTGCCCGACGACGGTGTCCGGCGCCATCACGACCCTTAGTGGATTTTGGGTCGTGACAACATGGTATCAGAGCACTAGGTTCCCTTAGGTCTCACGAGTCATGAGCAAGTCTAGTAGAGTCTCGCGGATCGGTACGGAGACGTCTGTACTTATCTTCGGGAGGCTACAGGGCTGTTAGGAGCACTTCCCTTCTTGATTTCCTCATCGTGCGATTTGATTCCTTTGAGGTTTATGCCTTTATTTCCTTCCTATTCAATCTTATGCAACGTGGAGCGCTTATTATAAATCAAGAATTGGGAAATTTTAAAGGTACTACAGGGGTTGTACGGGATGCTTCTCCCGGCGTAGTTGGTTTGACTATTGTCCTCGCCCTGTGGAAAGATATTCTGTCGTTCCAGCTCAGTAGCTATACTTCTGAGAGCTCTGAGGCTAGGCACAAGTTTCCATGATGCTTATGAATGGTTATCGCACGGTATTTGATGTGATGGTGGGATGTTTGTCCATGCGTGGAAGTAGTGTATGACTTGAGAGGAGGTGTACTCAGTGCATGATTCTGAGATTCGATATTTCATTTCCGGCGGAGAATGCAATTGGCCTATGAATGTCCAGATTTGGACAGATGGAGTAACGAGACTTGGTGTCTTCAAGTGTGGTGGAATTTTTATCTGCGATGCGGTGTCGTCGTCCTCGATGGAATATGTTAAGTCCGCCGGCATTATAGTTTACATCAATTCGCCTTCGGGGGCGGGATATTATAAGATAGTACTAAAAAAGCGGCAGTCAAAGATCGCGGGGTGCGGTAGATCAGGATTGAATCGATGTTCAAATGTCGACGGCTCGAGAAATGATGATCTTCAGAAAGGTTTAAAGTTAGTAGCGGTCTATTGGCTCAAGAACTACTGAGTTAGATTTTTTATCTAAGGCATCAGCTGAGCGGCAAAGAGTGATGAAGGACACGTTGAAGGTGTCATGCGGTGGTTGAGGTTCTAGAAGGCCAAGTGTAAGAAGCCGAAGTTGAATAGTTGCTTAAAGAAGAGGGTTTGGCCAAAGTGGGAGAGTGGCAGAGCAGCACGTGGATGCAGTGGCAGGATAACTACACCCTTGAGGAAGTTGGGAGTGATTTGGGAATTTTAGTGGACGGTGATTGGCTCTACGAAATTAATTGGAGATATTGGCAAAGCTTTGGTGAAGGAATTATTAACTATCTAGTAAGAGGTCTAATATGTGAATGTTCCTAGGAATTCAGAGTGTTCATGAAATGCTAAAGGAAGGATTTTGAGGAATCTGGCGGTTTAATTGTGCAAGGTCATGTCAATAAGAGGGAAAGAATCTTGTTGGATTCCAAGGTTATGTAATGGTGGCTTCAAGCTAAGTGGGAGAGGCATGATTATTTTCTTGTGAGGTTTCAGGTTATCGGTGTATTGGTAAGTTGTTTCGGCTAAGGAAAGAGAACATCATTAGTAATTTGATGCAAAGGAATTGAAGAATGTGTTCTATAATTGGCATCATTGATTCATGTTCAGGCTTTGGGAAGACTCAGGAATTATGCTTCGCACAGAAGTGAGTTGCAAGGAAGGTGATTCGGCCGGGTGCTTCTTTGAGAGGGTGGTCATGGGCTAGCGGAGCCTTGCAGTTGATTATATTCGAGACCGTGTCGGAGTGGGTGACTCTCAATAACGGTCCTAGTGAATTCAGAGGTTGAAAATGCAGTGCCTAAGGGTCCAAGCCCGCGGTATGTTTAAGAATCGAGCTTGTGAAGCAGCTTATGATAAGAGGCTCAGAGTTGTTCTAAGGTGTTTTGGCTTGCATTGTAGCATTTGGGAGAAAGGGAGAAAAGGACTTTGGATTCGTAGAGGAATTATCAGAATGGATGTGCCAGTCGGGATGCGAATATGCGCACAAGGAAAGTATGAAGTGGTTAGTGGGATTGGAGACAACATGCTCTCGTGTTACAAGTCCACTCGGGTTGAGTGCATTATGTGTTGAATGAAGTTATTATTATTCTAAGGCAATTAAGCACAAATTGGAAGAGGTTGGATTGGTTAGCCATGGTTGAGTTGGCACACTGTGGCCGTGATTAGTTCCTTCAGCGTGATTAAGTTATGCAAGTGATTTGTGATGGTACGTGTGAGGCTTGTCGGCTGTCGTAATTGAATTTATTTGGAAGCATTCTAGTATTATGGCCTGCTATGTGTAGGCGGATCCCCGGAAAGGGCTATGGTGGTTTAGGCCACTACTTGAAGAATTGCATCTTCTACGGGTGTGAGAATTCACTCGTGTGTCGTTATGGTTCTCTTAGAATGAGTTAAGTAAAAAGCTTCCATGTGAGGAAGTGTTTACCATGTTAGTGGTTCAGGAGTTGTGTTGAAATTCTTGTACTGTCACAAGCTGGCTTGTTAAGGTGCAGTGAGCAGTATGAAATTTTAACGTGAGAATAAAGGTTGCGGTCTGGTGTTGACAAGGATGTCACGAGCTCGGATGAGCATGAAAGGGTTTTGAATGATTAGAGTAAGTTGTCACTGTCTTCAGCCTCACCTGGGATCGGTGTTTTGTGAGAGAGTCTTTGCATCCTGGTTATGGATTTTCGATCGCTTTTCAGCGCTAGTGCGACCGTTGGTATGGATGTGCAGACTTGTTATCTGTTACGAAAGATCGTGGGAGCGTGTCCCACAGGAAGATTGTATAAGTGTGGCATGTAGTCACTTGATTGATTGAAGAATGAAACCAAGTATGAAGATTGTGGTGATATGGTTAATTTGAGAACTTATGCCTGGAGGGTACTCGGTTATTGGGTTGTGGATTGTGGAGGATTACTTCGATTATGATGGTTTTTCTTGTGTGTTATGGGAAAGAGGGGTTATTATGGACCTAAAAAAGACTATTGGCCAAGTTCGTACGATCAGAATCGGCTTGAGGTCTGTGGATGGATTTGAATATGAATATGGGCTCTATATAAGGCCGAATGTGTTCATTTCAGCATAGCTCTCCTTATGAAGGAGTATTCGGACGTTGGATGTTATCTCATCGTCGGCTATTTCATGGAATGCTATATTGTGCCGTGTGAGTTGCGAAACGGCTTGGTAAATTCCTTATGTGTTGAGGTTCCGCGTAGCGATGGTGTTATGCGAACAGGATGACTCTTTAGTTTCAGAACATTTATCGCACCTCAGTTGTGCTTGAGTTTGTTAGCTTATGGCGCTATATTTCCCCTCAGGGATGGTATTATGCACTTAGCGCACTTGCGGCCGATATTCGGTATTGTGTTGTAATAAGCAATTTAACTCGATGTGTATCTCCTTATGTGAGTTTTATATGTGGATCGGGTTGCACGCCGCCTTGGGTATGTTGTTTGGATCAGGTTGCACGCCGCAACAGTGTGATGATGATTACAGTCCCTTATATTCTATTCTATGTGTTTTGTTTCCCATTTTCTGAGGAAAGTTCACATTAGTTGCCTTCGGATGTTGAAACTGGGCTCTAAGGCCCATTTTTTTGAATAAAAGAGAATACCTCCAGATTTGCTCGAGCTAATGTGCTCAACCGAGTTGTGGTAGCACAGGTAGGTGCACAAGGTGTTTAACTGTGATTTCAGACAACTCCAGCGCAATTCTTAGCACGTTCGAGGACGAACGTATGTTTAAGTGGGAGAGGATGTAACGACCCGACCGGTCGTTTTGAGCTCTATCGTGTCGTTTAGCAATTTGAGGCCATGAGCAGCTTCACTTCAGGTATTATGACTTGCACGCATGGTCGGAATTGAATTTCGGGAAGTTCGGAGTTGATTTGGAAAGATAATTATCATTTCGGAAGCTTTAAGTTGAAAGAATTGACTAAGATTGGATTCTTGTTAAACGACCTCGGAATGGGGATTCGAAGGTTCCATCAGGTTCGTATGATGATTTCGGACTTGGGCGTATGTTCGGATCGGGTTTTGGAAGACCCGGGAACGTTTCAGCACCTATTGTGGAAGTTAGCATGCTGGAAGAATTTCATAAGTTTGGTTGAAGTGCATTTTAGTGTTATCAATGTCTGATTGAGATTCCGAGTATGGGAATAGCTCCGTATAGTGATTCTGGTATTGGGAGCGCGATCGGAAGTGAATTCGGAGGTCCGTGGGTCATTTTGGAGTCATTTGACTAAAGATAGAAATTTGAAGGTTTTGAGGAGTTTGACCGGAAGTGGACTTTTCGATATCGGGGTCGAATTCCGATTTCGGAAGCCGGAGTAGGTCCGTAATGTCGAATCTGACTTGTGTGCAAAATTTGAGGTCAATCGGATGCGATCCGATAGGTTTCGGCATCGAGTGTTGAAGTTTGAACTTCTCAAGTTCATCAAGTTTTATTTGGGGTGTTATTCGTGATTTTAGCATTGTTTGCTATGATTTGAGGCCTCGAGCGAGTTCGTAATGTGTTTTGGGACTGGTTGGCATGATTGGTTGGGGTCCCGGGGGTCTCGGGTGGATTTCGGATGATTAACGGATCAAATTTGGAAATTTGATGAAGGATTGCAGCAGCTGGTATCTGGTGTAACCGCACCTGCGAGGTTTTAGCCACAGGTGCGGCGAGGCATGTCCGGCTTTGTGGTCGCAGAAACGAGTTGCCAGGCTGTTTCCGCATCTGCGAGCCCGCAGGTGCGTGGCAAGCTCCGCAGATGCGGAACACGTGAGGGGCAGCTGGGTCGTAGGAGCGGAAGGGCACGCGCAGGTGCGAAGGCGCAGGTGCGCTCGAGGGACCGCAGAAGCGGATTTCGCCTAGCTTGAAGAGGACGGCACCTGCGACGCATTTCCGCAGGTACGGCTGGTGCACCGCAGGTGCTGAAATGCTGGAGGTAGTGAGGTTCTTTTAAATCGGGGGTTGAGTTCATTTCAACCCCATTTCTTCCATTGGAGCCGATTTTTGGAGCAACTTTGAGGTGCCATTTTCACCACCAAGCATGAGGTAAGTGGTTTATGTTAGTTTTGAGCTAAATACATGATTGTATATGGATTTGAGCATGAAAGTTAGTGAGAAATTGTGGGCTTTTGGTGGAAGACCTAGAAATTTATATTTTGGATTTTTACCATGATTTTTGGACATGAAATTAAGAGTTAATTATATATTTGAGTTCGTGAGGTTATGGGTAAAGTTTATCTTCGAAAAATTTTTAGAATCCGAGCACGTGGGCCCGAGGGAATTTTTGTCAACTTTTCGATCGGGGTTAGGAATTGTTTTAAATTGGATTAAAATGAGTAGTTGATCATATATTAATGGATTTGCGTAATTATTGGCTAGTTTTGGAGCATTGTGCATCGAATTGAGTGCGTGGAAGGCCGGTTATGGAACTTCGGAGCGAGGTGAGTCTCCTTTCTAACCTTGTAAGAGGGAATTGTCCCCATAGGTGAATTAATTGGATATGTTCTGCTATTTGCGGGGGCTACGTACGCACGAGGTGACGAGAGTCCTTGCGTAGCTACTATTATGCTTATGTCCGGGTAGTCTAGGACCCAAAAGCACGCTTTACTTGTAACACTTGTAACCTTACTGTTAGTTTAAATTGCCTAAATCATATCGAAGTGGCAAATGACTTTCTAAAAGAGTTAAACTTCATTTTCTTGACTTGTAAAAGAGAAATTTACACCTCCTTGAATAATAGTCTTGATTGACTGTTAAAATATGTATTTCTATGTGTGCCTGCGTCTCATGTATGATTCGCCAGCAGGGTGATTGTTTATTTATATTTGACCGCGTCGCATGTATGATTTGTGAGCGGGGTAATAGATGCATCTATGGTTCGCGCCATTCAACCATCTGGCAGTGCACGGTTTAAATATTGTTGGATCGGGCCGTACGTCCTCGGCATGATTTGCGCATACTTGTATCGCTTGCCTTGAAACTTATTGAAGTTGATATTGTTTCCCCTCGGTTTGAGAACATATGGATAAATAATGAAAAAGGAAATCGAAAATTTTCATACAAAAGGAAGAATTGCTTACTTGCTTCACTTTATTGAATTATAATGATGCTTATATAAATCCGTAATTTGTTACATTATCGATTCACTATTATTGGACCACTAGTAAGTGTCGAAGTCGACCTCTCGTCTCTACTTCTTCGAGATTAGGCGGGATACTTACTGAGTACACGTTGTTTTCGTACTCATACTACACTTGCTGTGCATTTTTGTTGCACATGTTCAAGTGTGGCTAGAGGCTTAGTGGCATAGCAGCATGGTTGGTACGGTGACCTAGGTGAGCTGCATTTATCGAGGCGGCCCGCAGCCCGGAGAGTCTCCTTCAGAGTATTGTGCTATATTTCATTTCTATCCACCTTGTATTCCAGACAGTTACTGTATTTTAATTTATTCCCTAGTAAATGCTCATGCACTTGTGACACCGGGTTCTGAGGTGATTATGGGGTATTTTGTATTGATTTCTTGACTTTCATATTTAATTTGAAATGATTATCTTTTACTAGTAAAATTGAAGGAAAAATCAGAGTTTTTACAATTATTTAAATGAGAACTTATTTAAGTATTTATGGCTGGCTTGCCTGACGACAGTGTCCGGCGCCATCACGATCCTTAGTGGATTTTGGGCCATGACAGAAGTGTAGTAAACCGATCGGTTCCAAAGGTAACAATCCTTGAAAAATGATAGGAGCTAATATTCAAAATGATCATAATGAGGAGGAAATGAGCGTTACAAGAGCCCACGACATAACATTTCATGAAGCTCCAGAAGAAGTTCAGGTACCTGAAAATAAAGAAAGTGATGAGACCTCAACAAGTTATGTTGCTTAGGAACCGATACAAAAAGATCGTAGATGGTATATTTTATACAATATAGTGCACAATATTGTAAAAGATTGTGAGGATCGGACCTGTAGTCCAGACACCTGAAGATGTCATGCCATTTAAATGCAAGTCATAACCTATATGACTCATTTGATTAAATCTATATGAAGATCCCTGAAGGATTTAAAATGCCTGAAGCATATAGTTCAAAGTCTCAAGAAATGTACTCGATCAGATTACAAAGGTCTTTGTACGATTTAAAGCAATTTGGGCGCATGTGGTATAATCGCCTCAATGAATATTTGCTGAAGAAGAAGAGCTCCAAAAGACAATTCAAAATCTTAAGAAACAATTTGAGATGAAAGATCTTGAAAATAATAAAGACTTTGTCTTGGTCTGCAAATTGAATATTTAGTAGACAGGATCTTTATCAATCAATCTGCCTAAACAGAGAGGGTCTTTAAATGCTTTTACACGGACAAAGCGCACTCATTAAGTACACCAATGGGTGTTCGATTACTTGAAGTGAATCAGGATCCGCTTCGACCTGCAGAAGAGGATGAGGAACTCCTTGGTCCTGAAATACTCTATCTCAATGCAATTGGTGCACTTACGTATCTTGCTAATGCTAACAAAGGTGGTGCAGATCGTATTGCTTATGCAGATACAAGATTAGAATGTAGAGACTCAAATATTTGAAACAAGGCTTTCTTCAGGGGAATTAAAATACACGTTGTACTCTTTTTTCATTTCTAAGGTTTTTCCCACAGGGTTTTTCTTATAAGGTTTTTGATGAGGCAGCCAACAATACGTATTACTAAATTTGTGTACTCTTTTTCCTTCACTGGATTTTTTCCCACGGGGTTTTTCATAGTTTAACGAGGCACATTATCTTTTAATGAACATCCAAGGGCGAGTGTTATATATATATATATATATATATATATATATATATATATATATATATATATATATATATATTATGGATGTTCATTTAGTACTCCATTGTAAATTAGTTTCAGTGGCATCTTACACAGCAGCTTGCAGTAGCAGCTTACACAGCAACTTCTTTTCTTCTATAAATTGAGGAGATTTCAGTTCATTATGTACATTAGTTTGAAGTTGAATAATATATCAATCTCTCTATACTTGTATTCGATTTATTTACTTTACGGTCTTTAATTTTATAACAATCCATAAATAATTAAAATGTCGCTCACAGGAAAAAACTCGAGAAAAGGACTAGAAACTTTCATACTACAATGGGACAAACAACAATAATTACAACCTCATTCTAGGACACAAGTACTTGATAGTAGTAATAGTTCTAGAGGCAACAATTCCTGTATTGATATTTCACTTTTAAACTCTAACATAGATGCAACAGCATCACCCCGTCTGTAGTTTATTTATATTTAATGCAATTATCTTTCCAACTAAAAAAAAAGTCTAGTAAACGGTTAGTTGGAGATTTGAAGTTTATCACTCTTCTGGAAAGACATTTATTAAGAAAGTATGAGTATATGTTTCTAAAAATATTTCTTTCAGTGGAGTAAAATATTCATTAATTAGTGAAGTGCACATGAATAATATTCGGTTTGACCGTTTTCTAAAAAGTAGTATTTTTTTAAAAGTATCTTTTGGATAAACGTAATTTGTGCGTGGTTAATCAATTTGCAGAACATTTTGGAGCACCAATTCGTGTTTGGCCAGACTTTTCAAAAAGTAATTTTAAGTGCTAAATTTCGACTGGTGACGTGAAAAGATATACTTAATAGCTAATATTATTTAAGCAGATAAATAATTTTATATATTTATTATGAAATAATATAATTAATTTTTTTAAATCTCTATGTAAGTAAAATATGAAATTAAAAGTATTTCAACAAATAAAAAAATATTCTCCCCAAAAGTCATCATATATTTGAAACCCAACATAAAAATAAACTGAAATATATATAAATTAGGAATATTGCATTTAGAATTGCTAAATATGATGTTAAATTGAGTAAGGTTATTTTTGTATTGTTTAACCAAAAAATATGTGTCTTGATCAATGTAACGACCCGGCCGGTCGTTTTTAGAATTAACGCTCCGATCCCCTAATAACTGCTTCCCCTGCGCTTATTTCTGCTATTGTGAGTTGCCGGGAGGATTCGTTTTGAGTTTTGGAGTATTTTAGGGCACTTAGTCCCTAAATGAGAGCTTAAGCTTTAGAATTTGGACTGTAGTCGGAGCAGTGTGAGGGCGGCCTCGGAATGGAATTCTGTCGATTCCGTTAGCTCCGTTGGGTGATTTCGGGCTTAGGGGCGTGTTCGGATTGTGTTTTGGAGGTCTGTAGCTTATTTAGGCTTGAATGCCGAAAGTTGAATTTTTGAAGTTTCCGGTTCGATGGTGAGATTTTGATATCGGGGTCGGAATCCGATTCCGAGAGTTGGAATAGCTCCGTAGTGTTGAATGTGACTTGTGTGCAAAATTTGGGTTCAATCGGACTTGGTTTGGTTGGTTTCGGCATCAATTGTGGGATTCTTGAAATTTCAAGTTCTTTAGGTTTGGATTGGAGGGTGGTTCGCGGTTTTAGCATTGTTTGATGTGATTCGAGGATTGGATTAAGTCCGTATGATGTCTTAGTATTGGTTGGTATGTTTGGTTGAGGTCCCGGGGGTTTCAGGTGTGATTTGGGTGAGTTTTGAGCGAGTCCGGACATTCCGGAGCTTAGAAAAGGATCAGATGCTTAAATCTTCGTTGGGGACAGAAGTTTTACCGCTGAGGCAGAGGTTTTTCCGCGGTCCGCGGTCATGAAGAATCTGCAGGTCATTGGTCCAACTTCGAAAGCCTATATCTTTTGATCCACAAGGAATTTTGAGATGATTAAAAAATGAAAGTTGTATCCCTTCGTGTCTAGTTTCCAGAAAGTTAAAGAAACCATAATTTGGACATTTGTAGAGAAAGTTATGGCCAAAATACTATGGCATGTCTGTGCAGCCACGAGAAGTGCGGCAGCGGTGGTTTTACCGCGGTCAGCAGTGACGGGAATCCGAGAGGTGCACTATAAATACGAGGTTTGGGGTTTTGTTTCATATTTTGACCTAGAGAGCTCGGGCTTTGGCGATTTTTCGAGAGATTTTCAAGAAAACCATCGGGGTAAGTGATTCTAACTCAATTTTGGCTAAAATACATGATTTTAATGTTGGATTCATCATTTGAGCAGAGATTTGGGGTGAAAATTTGGGAAAATTTGTGGAACTTCATCAAATGAATTTTTGGGATTTGAAAGCCGATTCGGAGTCAGAATTGAGTGAAACTAGTGTGGGTAGTCTCGTAATTGAATGGGTGTTCATAATTTGTGACTTTTACCCGATTCCAAGATGTGGGCCCGGGGAGGATTTTCGGGCGCTTTTCTATTTTCTTACCTTAGCTTGAATTCCTTTAGCTAAATTCATTGTTTGTACTTATATCTACGTTATGAAATGTATTTGATTAGATTTGGGCCACTCGGAGTTGGGTACTCGTGGCAAGAGTGTGATATCAGATTAATTTTGAGCTGGTTCGAGGTAAGTGGCTTGTCTAATCTTGTGTGGGGGAACTCCCCTTAGGATTTGGTACTCTAATAATTGAAATGCCTTGTACGTGAGGTGACGAGCGCGTACTTGTGCTGATTGTTGAAAATCCTGTTTTTCATTTAAGTATCTATAATTCTGTATTTTTCTTCACTGATTACACTTCTTGAACTTTGAGCTTACTGTTAGCTTAGGAAAGCATACCTAAATGACTAAATTGCCTACTTGCTCAAACTGCCTTATCTGAACTATGTGCAGCATGCTAGGTTAGAATTACCTGTCTATTTTGATATTAAATTGAATTGAGTTGATTATTCTTGTGTTGTTTATATTGGGACTACGAGCGGTTCCCGGTAGATCCCCCTTGTCTGTTTATTTGGGACTACGGATGTGGTATTCCGGTAGATCCCCCTGCACCGTTATATGGAACTACGGGACTTTACCCGGTAGATTCCCCCAGTATTGGGTATTTACATTTGGGGACTACGGATCGGGATTCCGGTAGATCCCCGGCGCACTATGATTTGGACTACGGGACGACACCCGGGAGATCCACTGGATATTTAGATTTGGGGACTACAGGACGGTATCCTGGTAGATCCCCGGTTGCTGGATATTTACATTTGGGGGCTACAGGACGATATCCTGGTAGATCCCCGATTGCTATCTCTGTGTTGAGCTATATTCTTTCTATGATGTTTTTCTCTATTGTAATTGTTGTTATTCTTATCATTATACTGTGTTACTTCATAGTGTTCCGTTTTCCTTATATATATGTATATGACCGGTAGGGCCCTGACCTTCCTCGTCACTACTCGAACGAGGTTAGGCTTGGCACTTACTAGGTACCGCTGTGGTGTACTCATGCCCTTTCCTGCACATGTTTGTGCGTGTGCAGATCCAGGTACTTCCACCCAGTCTTATCACCCTTGAGGCCGGACGCTTCTGTAGAGACTTCGAGGTATATCTGCCGCGTCCGTAGACCGATGAGTCCCTTTCTATTTTCTGTACTAGTATAGCCCTTCTGTATCTTCCTTGTTGATAGCCATTTCTGGAGTTAGAGCCTTTTATGAACTCTTAGCTTGTGATTCATGGGGTTCCGGATTTTGGGAGTGTTAGGTTGAGATTCTTGTACTGTTATATGCCGGGCGGCATCTTAAACACTGTTTTATTTTGTTACCTCGGTTTTTAATTGTTTTCTTTCCACAATTGTTTCTTTTTCGCATTTGTTAGGCTTACCTAGTCGTAGGGACTAGGTGCCGTCACGACTGTTCACAGAGGGCGAATTCGGGTCGTGACAAGTTGGTATCAGAGCTCTAGGTTCATAGGATTCATGAATCACAAGCCAGTTTATTAGAGTCTTACGGATCGGTACGGAGATGTCCGTACTTATCTACAAGAGGCTACGTAACTGTTAGGATAATTTCCACTTCATTTGACTTCCTTGTCGTGCGAGATTTTTGACATCACAATTCTATACCTCTGTCTTCCATTCTCTCACAGATGGTGAGGACACGTACTACCGGAGATGACCAGGCACCCGCGCCCTCTATGAGAGCCGATAGAGGTCGGGGCCGGGGTAGAGGCCGAGGACACACACGCGGTGCAGCTAGAGCGCCCGCGCAAGCTGGTACAGAGGAGCCACTACTAGTTCCAGCTGGAGCCCAGGCGCCTGATACACCTACTGCTACTACTACTCCAGCACTTCAGGAGACCTTAGCACAGTTCCTGAGCATGTTTGGTACATTGGTTCAGGCGGGGTTGATTCAGGTTGTACCAACTACTTCACAGATCGAGGGAGGGACCCAGGATCCCATTTCCCCCACTCCAGCGCAACGAGTTCACATTGGTCAGGTTCCAGGTGTCATGGCGACACAGCCTATGGCCTCATTTCAGCAAGTCGAAAGAGTCGCTTGTCGGGTAGAGGACAGGTGGGTCCAGGAGAGAGAGGACAGACGAGGTCAGGAGTGAGAGTATTGGGAGGCGAGGAGACCTCGCAGACCGGAGAGATCCACTGGTCCTTATTTTGGAGGAAGAGTACGGCATGGTAGAGGTTTTGTAAGTCATCAGCTCAGTTTGCGTTTCAGGTTTTGCACAGTGTTTTAGGTGTTCAGGGGTCTCAGAGTACCCGTACCTCACAGTTCCCACTGCCACGTCAGTCGCGAGCTTGTTTTGAGTATGGCAACACACGCCATGTGGTGAGGTATTGCCCTAGTTTAGGGAGGGGTGTGCCTCCACAGACTTCTCAGCCATAGCGTGCTCCGTAGAGTTCCCAGACTATGATTTCAACACCAGTTGCTACCCCACCTGCCCAGCCAGCTAGAGGTGGAGGTTGGGGAGGTAGAGGCCGCCCTAGAGGGGGAGGCCAGGCCGTACTGAGGCTGTCGCCTCTTATTCTGTCATCACAGGTAATGTCCTAGTTTGTCATAGGGATGTATCGGTTCTATTCGATCCAGGATCCACTTATTCCTATGTGTCCTTTTACTTTGCCCCGTATTTGGGCGTATCTCAGGATTCTTTGAGTTCTCCTGTTTATGTTTCTACTCCTCTTAGAGATTCTCTTGTTGTTGATCGCATTTATCGGTCGTGTTTGATTTCTCCTAATGGTTTTGAGACCAGAGCCGATTTGTTTTTGCTCAGCATAGTAGACTTTGATGTTATCTTGGGCATGGACTGGTTGTCGCCCCATTATGTTATTCTTGATTGTCACGCAAAAACTGTGACGCTGGCTATGCCAGGTGTACCGCGAGTAGAGTGGAGGGGTACTTTAGATCACACTCCCAGTAAAGTTATTTCTTTCCTTAAAGCTCAGTGAATGGTTGAGAAGGGGTGTGACGCGTATCTGGCCTATGTAAGAGATGCTAGTGTTGATACCCCTACAGTTGATTCAGTCGCAGTAGTACGGGATTTCTCTGATGTGTTTCCAGCTGATCTTTCGGGCATGCCGCCCGATAGAGATATTGATTTTGGAATTTATCTGTTGTCGGGCACTCAGCCCATTTCTATTCCACGTATCGTATGGCTCCTCCTGAGTTGAAGGAGTTGAAGGATCAGTTACAGGAATTGCTTGATAAGGGTTTCATTCGGCTCAGTGTATCACCTTGGGGTGCTCCTGTCTTGTTTGTTAAGAAAAGGATGGTTCTACGCGTATGTGCATTGATTATCGCCAGTTGAACAAAGTTACAGTGAAGAACCGTTATCCTTCGCCTCGTATTGATGACCTGTTTGATCAGCTACAGGGTGCACGAGTGTTTTCTAAGATTGACTTGCGTTCAGGCTATCACCAGTTGAAGATTCGGGTGCCAGATATCCCGAAGA
Organism: Nicotiana attenuata; assembly: GCF_001879085.1. Taxonomy (NCBI): domain Eukaryota; kingdom Viridiplantae; phylum Streptophyta; class Magnoliopsida; order Solanales; family Solanaceae; genus Nicotiana; species Nicotiana attenuata. Next base: position 280,238 of record NW_017671068.1, on the reverse strand, counting down.
CTACCTTCAGGACTCGGTATGGTCATTACGAGTTCCTTGTTATGTCACTTGGGCTGACCAATGCCCTAGAAGCCTTCATGCATTTGATGCACAGTGTGTTTAGGCCACATCTTGACTCATTCGTCATTGTCTTTATTGATGATATTCTGGTATACTCCCAGAGTCGGGAAGATCATGAACAGCACCTGAGGACAGTGCTTCAGACCTTGAGAGAAAAGCAGTTATATGAAAAGTTCTCGAAATGTGAGTTTTGGTTGGATTCCGTGGCATTCTTGGGTCACACGGTGTCGAGTGAGGGGATAAAGGTGGATCCGAAGAATGTGGAAGCAGTGCAGAGTTGGCCCAAACCATCCTCAGCTACAGAGATCCGCAGTTTTCTTGGCTTGGCGGGTTATTACCGTCGATTTGTTGAGGGATTTTCATCCATTGCAGCACCTATGAACAGGCTGACCCAGAAGGGTGCTCCGTTCCAGTGGACGGAAGCGTGTGAGGGGAGCTTCCAGAAGCTCAAGATAGCTTTGACTACAGCCCCAGTTTTGATATTGCCTACAGGTTCGGGGTCTTATACTGTCTATTGTGATGCCTCGAGGATTGGCCTTGGAGCGGTATTGATGCAGGACGGTAGGGTGATTGCCTATGTGTCCAGACAGTTGAAGGTACATGAGAAGAATTATCCTGTCCATGATCTCGAGTTAGCCGCTATTGTTCTCGCCTTGAAGATCTGGCGTCATTATTTATACGGTGTTCCTTATGAGATCTATACTGATCACCGGAGTTTGCTGCATTTTTTCAAGCAGAAGGATCTTAATTTGCGTCAGAGGAGATGGTTAGAGCTGCTGAAGGATTATGATATCACTATCATGTATCACCCGGGAAAGTCCAATGTGGTGGCCGATGCTTTGAGTCGTCGGGCGAAGAGTTTGGGGAGTTTGGCTTATCTACTAGCAGCGGAGAGGCCCATTGCGATGGATGTTTAGGCCTTGGCCAGCCGGTTTGTGAGATTGGATCTTTCGGAGCCCAGTCGGGTTCTAGCTTGCGTGGCCTCTCGGTCTTCCTTATTTGATCGTATCAAGGAGCGTCAGTAAGATGACCCTCATTTTCTTGTCCTCGAGGACAAGGTTCTGCACGGTGATACCAGATATGTGACTATTGGTGATGACGGGTATTGAGGATGCAGGGTCGGGTATATGTACCTAATGTTGATGGGCTTCGGGAGTTGATCCTAGAAGAGGCCTATAGTTTGCGGTATTCCATTGGTCCGGGTGCCGCAAAGATGTATCAGGATTTGAGACAGCACTATTGGTGGAGGCAGATGAAAAATAATATAGTTGGGTTTGTAGCTCGGTGCCTCAATTGTCAGCAGGTGAAGTATGAGCACTAGAGACTGGGTGGGTTGCTTCAGCAGATAGATATTCCGGAGTGGAAGTGGGAGAGGATCACCATGGACTTCGTAGTTGGACTCCCACGGACTTTGAGGAAGCTTGATGCTATTTGGGTGATTGTAGATCGGCTGACCAAGTCCGCGCACTTCATTCCTGTGTGTACTACCTATTCTTCAAAGTAGTTGGCGGAGATTTATATCCGGGAGATTGTTTATCAGCATGGTATTCTAGTTTCCATCATTTCAGATAGAGGTACTCAGTTCACATGGAGGTTCTGGAGGGCCGTACAGCATGAGTTGGGTACTCTGGTGGAGTTGAGTACAACATTTCACCCTCAGACGGACGGATAGTCTGAGCGCACTTTTCAGATTCTTGAGGATATGCTACGTGCGTGTGTGATGGGGTTTGTAGGTTCTTGGGATCAGTTCTTGCCACTGTCTGAGTTTGCTTACAACAACAGCTATCAGTGCAGCATTCAGATGGCACCGTATGAGGCCTTGTATATGGTGCCTTGTATGGTAGGTGCCATAGATCCCCGGTGGGTTGGTTTGAGTCGGGTGAGGCTAGATTATTAGGCACAGACATGGTACAAGATGCTTTGGAGAAGGTTAAGGTGATTCAGGATAGACTCTGTACAGCCCAGTCCAGACAGAAGAGTTATGCAGACCGGAAGGTTTGTGATGTCTCCTATATGGTTGGAGAGCGGGTCTTGCTTCGGGTTTCGCCTATGAAGGGCGTTATGAGATTTGGGAAGAAAGGGAAGTTGGTCCGAGGTTTATTTGTCCTTTTGAGATATTGAGCCGTGTTGGGGAGGTTACTTATGAGCTTGCCTTACCTCAAAGCTTGGCAGTAGTTCATCCGGTATTTCACGTTTTGATGCTCCGGAGGTATCACGGTGATCCGTCGCACATATTGGATTTCAGTTCAGTCCAGTTGGACAAGGATCTATCTGATGTTGAGGAGCCAGTGGCAATATTGGACAGGCAAGTTCGGAAGCTGAAGTCAAAGAACATTGCATCAGTGAAGGTTCAGTGTCGGGGTAAGCCGGTCGAGGAGGCGACCTGGGAGACCGAGCAGGATATGCGCAGCCGTTACCCTCATCTTTTCACTACTTCAGGTATATCTCTATGCTCGTTCGAGGACGAACAAATGTTTTAAGAGGGGGAGGATGTAACGACCCGGTCGGTCATTTTTAGAATTAACGCCCCGATCTCCTAATAACTGCTTCCCCTGTGCTTATTTCTGCTATTGTGAGTTGCCGAGAGAATTCGTTTTGAGTTTCGGAGTGTTTTGGGACACATAGTCCCTAAACGAGAGCTTAAGCTTTAGAATTTGGACCGTAGTCGGAGCAGTGTGAGGACAGCCTCGGAATGGAATTCCGTCGATTTCGTTAGCTCCGTTGGGTGATTTCTGGCTTAGGGGCATGTTCGGATTGTGGTTTGGAGGTCCGTAGCTTATTTAGGCTTGAAATGCCGAAAGTTGGATTTTTGAAGTTTCCGGTTCGATAGTGAGATTTTGATATCGGGGCCGAAATCCGATTCCGAGAGTTGGAATAGCTCCGTAGTGTTGAATGTGACTTGTGTGCAAAATTTGCGGTCAATCGGACTTGGTTTCGGCATTAGTTGTGGGATTCTTGAAATTTCAAGTTCTTTAGGTTTGGATTGGAGGGTGATTCGCGGTTTTAGCGTTGTCTGATATGATTCGAGGGTTGGATTAAGTCCGTATGATGTTTTAGGATTGGTTAGTATGTTAGGTTGAGGTCCTGGGGGCCTCGGGTGTGTTTCGGGTGAGTTTTATGCGAGTCCGGACATTCCGGAGCCTAGAAAAGGGATCTGATGCTTAAATCTTCGCTGGGGACAGAAGTCTTACCGCTGAGGCGGAAGTTTTTCCGCTGAGGCGGAGGTTTTTCCGCGGTCCGCGGTCATGAATAATCTGCAGGTTGTTGGTCCAACTTTGAAAGCCTATATCTTTTGATCTACAAGGAATTTTGAGATGATTCAAAAACGAAAGTTGTAGCCCTTCGTGTCTAGTTTCCAGTAAGGTAAAGAAACTATAATTTGGACATTAGTAGAGAATGTTATGGCCAAAATACTAAGGCCTATTTGTGCAGCCACCAGGAGCGCGACAATTGTGGTTTTACCACGGTCAGCGGTGACGGGACTCCGAGAGGTGCACCATAAATATGAGGTTTGGGGTTTTATTTCATATTTTGACCTAGAGAGCTCGGGCTTTGGCGATTTTTTGAGAGATTTTCAAGAAAACCATCGGGGTAAGTGATTCTAACTCAATTTTGGCTAAAATACATGATTTTAACGTTGGATTCATCATTTGAGCAGAGATTTGGGATGAAAATTTGGGAAAAATTGTGGAACTTCATAAAATAAATTTTTGGGATTTGTAAGCCGATTTAGAGTCGGAATTGAGTGAAACTAGTATGGGTAGTCTTGTAACTGAATGGGTGTTCATAATTTATGACTTTTACCCGATTCCGATACGTGGGCCCAGGGAGGATTTTCGGGCGTTTTTCTATTTTCTTACCTTAGCTTCAATTCCTTTAGCTAAATTCATTGTTTGTAGTTATATTTACGTTATGAAATGTATTTGATTAGATTTGGGCCACTCGGAGTTGGGTACTCGTGGAAAGAGCGTGATATCAGATTGATTTTGAGCTGGTTCGAGGTAAGTGGCTTGTCTAACCTTGTGGGGGGGAACTCCCCTTAGGATTTGGTACTCTGATATTTGAAATGCCTTATACGTGAGGTGACAAGCGCGTACTTGTGCTGATTGTTGGGAATCCTGTTTTTTATTTATGTATCTATAATTTCATATTTTTCTTCACTGATTACACTACTTGAACTTTGAGCTTACTTAGGAAAGCATGCCTAAAAGACTAAATTGCCTACTTGCTCAAACTGCCTTATCGGAACTCTGTGCAGCATGCTAGGTTAGAATTACCTGTCTATTTTTACATTAAATTGAATTGAGTTAATTATTCTTGGGTTGTTTACATTGGGACTACGAGCGGTTCCCGATAGATCCCCCTGCACAGTTATATGGAACTACGGGACTGCACCCGGTAGATTTCCCCAGTACAGGGTATTTATATTTGGGGACTACAGATCGGGATTCCAGTAGATCCTCGGCGCACTATGAGTTGTACTACGGGACGACACCCGAGAGATCCACTGGACATTTACATTTGGGGACTACAGGATGGTATCCTGGTAGATCCCCGGTTGCTGGATATTTACATTTCTACAGGACGATATCTTGGTAGATCCCCGGTTGCTATCTCTGTGTTGAGCTGTATTCTTTCTGTGATGTTTTTCTCTGTTGTAATTGTTGTTATTCTTATCATTATACTGTGTTACTTCATACTATTTTGTTTTCCTTATGTATATGTATATGACCGGTAGGGCCCTAACCTTCTTCGTCACTACTCGAACGAGGTTAGGTTTGGCACTTACTGGGTACCGCTTTGGTGTACTCATGCCCTTTCCTGCACATGTTTTTGCGTGTGCAGATCCAGGTACTTCCACTCAGTCTTATAACCCTGGAGGCCAGGCGCTTCTGTAGAGACTTCGAGGTATATCTGCCGCGTCCGCAGACCGTGGAGTCCCTTTCTATTTTCTGTACTAGTATAGCCCTTCTGTATCTTCCTTGTTGATAGACATTTCTGGAGTTAAAGCCGTTTATGTACTCTTAGCTTGTGATTCATGGGGTTCCGGATTTTGGGAGTGTTAGGTTGAGATTCTTGTACTGTTATATGCCGGGCGGCATCTTAAACACTGTTTTATTTTGTTATCTTGGTTTTTTATTGTTTTTTTTCCACAATTGTTTCTTTTCCGCATTTGTTAGGCTTACCTAGTCGTAGGGACTAGGTGCCGTCACGACTGTTCACGAAGGTCGAACTTGGGTTGTGACAATCAAAATCTAAATTTAGAAGAAAACGGGCTACTGATAATCAAGTTTTACTTCACTTTCACGATGATATTTAAGGAAAATAATATGAATGGCAAAGGAACTAATTGATGGTCAAATTGTAAAATCAAGTCTAGAAGGATACTTCAATAGTGCTTGAGATCTGTCCTTACAAATAAAACTTTGTGCCATTATATAGGAATGTACAATTGTAACGGTTTTTCCCACATAATTTGGATTTATTATGGGCATTAATGATATTGATTGCCCATTATCTCGGATATCTATAACTAGCGTATTTATTGTTATAGATACCCTATAACTATTCTGATTCTCCTTCCTTTTTACTTTGGGTTCATCTACCTTTCCTTCTTTTTGTTCTTTATTCATTCCGTCCTCGTCTATTATTTGTCAACTGTTAGGCCCAGTTCTCTTCTCTGTACCGTCTCGTGGGTGTTTCTCCCCGTGCCTTCTTTTCTCAATTAATTCTGTCAATTGAGAATACCACTTGTCGCTATATCACTGTTCCACGTGTCATGCTATGTCAGCATTCCAATATTCCACGTGTAACGCCATTTCACCACCAATATAGATAGTCCCTCCACTTTCTGAATATTCGGGAAGTTGAAAGTTTTCATGGCGGGAATTCTCTGCCGCCATTTTTCGAATACAATCATGCCTCTTTCAGAACCGATGCGACTCATATCACGTCCATTTAATGATCATGCCACGTGGCTTCTACCGATTGGTTCTGCAGTTCCTCAGCGCTTTTTACGGCTTTTCTGCAGCCGCATCATTCACGAAGTGACGTTTCTATTACGACGCTTCATAATGACCTAATTGTCGTGTCTTCTTATAAATACTCCACTCTTTTTTAATTTCTTGAAGCCTTTATTCTTTCGTATTCACCTCCGTCTTCTTGTTTTATACTCTCCTGCATTTTTTCCTATTCTTCTTGAACAATCATGTCTTCCCTAGATCCCCATAATGTTGTAATTGTTGACGAGTTTGTTTCTTCTAATGCTCCCACTAGAAGTAGGAGGGGTGGTAGGCTACATAGTCCTCGTTATATATCTAACCGTGGTTCCTCTTCTCAAAATAGTGCTACTAATCCGTGTTCCTCTAGACCTAGGGCTCCTATAATCCCTAGATCTTCTTCAAGAAATAGAGATTCAAATGAAACTATGCGTGAACCCATAGTTGCAGAAATTGTTCCTCAAGAGTTTTCCTTTGTAACTGATGGTGAATCTATAAGGAGCCAAGTTTCTTCCATAACTTCCCTCAATTATGTTGACCTTTACTCAAGTTTGATCACTATTGGTCTTCTTTCTCTTGTTCGAAGAGAATGTTACTGGAAAGCCGATTTCCCAATTTTAGTTCCTGGTGCCAACCAGAGAATTACTTCTTACCATGCTGGTTTCTCTTTCGTCTATACCTACCCTTTCACTCTAGGGTTCAAACCCCCTATTGATCCGGTGATCCTTGAGTTTTGTCGTTACTTCAACGTATGCCTTGGCCAGATTGACCCCATAGTATGGAGGGTTATTGCATGCCTTCCTTATTTGGCAGAACTGGTTTCTGTGCCTTTTACTTTTCGGCACTTGCTTCACTTATACTCCCCTAAGCTATTTCGTGAAGGTGTCTTTTCTCTCGTGGCTAGAAGTAAGAGAGTTTTGGTTAGCCCTGAAGATGGTCGGGATCGTGGCTGGCATGCTCGGTTTGTTACTGCTCCCACTAGTGGGTTAGTGGGCGAAGAAAACATGCCTTTCCTAGAGAAATGAAATTTTGCACGTAAGTTTTTCTCTTTTGTTTTTGTTATATCTCAAGGACTTTATTATAATAGAATACCCAACCTTTCAGCATCCATGGAAGTTTTTGATGAAATTCCCAACTTCCGTGCTTGGGTAGAAAAGATGTTGACTGCTACGCCTAAGGAGAAGAGGTCTTGGAAATACCTTTCTCAAAAATTTGGTTGGAAAGTAAAGACGCACGGTAATTTTTACCTCTATTGTTTCTTCCTTTCTCTCTCTTGTTTATTCAGATTTTCACATCTTTCTCCTTTTTGATAGTGTTTTCCATTCGTGGTATTAGTCCCGCGTCTGTTCCCTTTACCAAACTTTCTGTGAGTCTTGCTCAGGAAACGCCTAATTTCCGATGATGAAGACACTCCTTCTCATGACCCTCTATCGAGCTCAATCCCCTTTAGACTTTTGGATGAGAGAGAATGTCCCTTTAACAGTTTCTGATGATGATGTTGTTGACCCTCCCCCAAGTTCTGTTGATAGTTTGTTTTTCTCATGGCTTTGAGGGTAATGAAGCTCCTGGGCCTGTTTCTGAAGAACCGCCCCTTGTTACTCTTCCAACTTCAGTTTCCATTACTCCTCCCATGTCTTTACCACTTGCTCCTTCTACTGCTCCTCTCGTAGCTGCGTCCACCTCATCTGCTATTCTCGTGGCTACTTCTCATGTAGGGATTGGACTCTCTAGCAGCGGGTTGATAATGAAAACTATTGTTATGGAAGTCCCTGAATGTGGGAGTTTACTAAAGAAATCAGGTCAAGCTGATGTGTGGTTAAAGCCCTTGATTGGACCCGTAGAGAAGAAGAAGTAAGAAAGCCATAGCTCCCCGACTTGGATGAATGATATCGTTCATTCTTCTTTGAAGGTACAATCTTAATTATACTACCTTTCCTTTTCTCCTTCTTATTTATAAACCTTTTTGTTTTTTCGTAGATCAACTTGATTGGCACTAAACTTATGAAAAGAATTTCTCAAGCGGAGCAGCAAGCGGTAGACTTTCGTACCGAAGCTGATAACTGGAAAGGTCAATTGGAAGGTCTTCAATTGGGGAAAGAGGTTCTAGCGGAAGAAAAGAACACCTTAGAGCAAAAAATGAGGATGGTTGCTGCTGAATTAGCAGTTGAAAAGGCTTCTTCTAGCCAAGTCGGAAAAGACAAGGACATACTTGAATCCTCCTTTGTTGAACAGCTTCCCAAGGCGACTGAAGAGATAAGGAGTTTAAGGGAACTCCTTAATCAAAAAGAGGTGTATGCGGGAGAACTAGTTCAAACACTTACCCAAGCTCAAGAAGATCTCCGTGCCTCTACTGATAAGATTAAGTTCTGGGAAAGTTCTCTTACTCCTTTGAAGACAGCTTATGATGCCTTTGAAGCAAAAAAAGAATAACTGAGAGCTGAAATTGATCAATGGGAGAAGGACTATGAGATTCTCAAGGACAAATTGTCACTAGATGTGAGCTGGGCCTTTTTAAACACTCTCCTCGAAACTCTAATAGAAGACAACCGGGAGGGTTTTGACCGTAATGCTAAAATTGTTAAAGCTAAAGAAGCAATTGATAAAACTCAGCAACGTCAAAGCTTTTCTTCACCTGAAGACGAAGGTCCCGCAAGTGATGAAAATGGACTTGTTCTTGGTGAAGCTAATGTCCAAGCCTCTTCTTCTCAAGATAACCCTTCTACTCCCGCTAATGATGCTACCATAGATGATGCCCCTTAATTTTTCCTTGTTTTCATGTTTATTCAACTTTTGCGAAGTTTATTTTGTTTTTTGGAAGGTTGTTTTTTGGTTACCCCTTTCTTGTTTTGGGGTTCAATGACAAACAAGTACTTCTGTTTTTCCCAAAGTTTAATATATGTGTTTCGGTTACTTTTACCGCTTATTTTGATATCTGAGCTTTTGTTTTGCTCTTTGATATTGAACTTGCATTTAGAAATGCTTTAATAATCTGTGATTTTGATAAACACAAACTTTTATTAAAGAGGGCTCTTTTATATAACGACACTGATGAAGATGACGTCTCATCTTCATTTTGGTGTAAATATATGAAAGATGAAATAGAAAAAAGGAAATAATTTGAAGAAGTTTCATGCTTTGAACTTTCAAATAAATATCATATATGATTTTCTCTATTATACGTGCATTACTTTCACAACAACTTTCTTTGTAGCAGATTTTTAGATACAAAATGGGGTTTGTTATCCCGTGACTAATTTTTGCCCTTAACCTAAAAACTCATAGGAACTTGGAGCGTATCTTGAGTCCTTCTTGTGAGTTCACACCTTCTCAAGGTTTCTTCAAGATTTTTTATTCAGGCTTGATTTTTGACTTCTAGGCTTGAGTTTTCACTCTTAGCTTCTTTGCCTATATGTATAGTCCCCCCGGTGTTAGAGCTTTGAAGTATGAAATCTCAAACATTGGATTGTTCCTTCCTTTTGGTCCATTCCCTGAAAAGGAAAATACACACGGGACTCGGAGGTATATGTTTAGATGATGACTGCTTAACCCCTTTTTTCCATCAGAAAGGTTGTAACTTAGACTGGGAATAATTCAGTATTTTGTGTGTCTTTCGGGTCTAATATCATCATTTGGTACGGGCTAGCTTTTTTCCTATCATCTAAAATTGTTAGTAAAATTCAAAAGAATGAAATAAAATTATATTTGAGTGTTACCTCACCGTGGGTATTTCTTTGCCTAGAAATAATACTTCTTCAAATGAACAGTGTTCCAATGTGATGGTACTATGCTGCCATCTATGGTTTCCAACTTATACGCTCCTTTTCCAGTGATGCCTCGAACCCTATAAGGGCCTTACCAATTTGGACATAATTTACCCGCATTAGTTGTTTTCGTTGATCGAAACACCTTTTTGTGGACGAAATCCCCAATCGTGAAGTACCTCAGGTTTTCTTTCCTGTTGTAATATCATTCAGTCATGTGCTTTAGAGCCTCCATCCTTATTAGCGTAGCTTCCCTCCTTTACTCTAAAATCTAGACTCGACTACATTTCTTCTTCATTTGCTTCCTCAATGGCATGTGTGTATCTCATACTTGGTTCACCTATTTCAACTGGAATTAGGGCTTCAGTTCCATAGATGAGCGAAAATAGAGTCTCGCCCGTACTTGTTTTTGCTGTTGTTCGATAAGCCCACAATACTCCTGGTAACACTTCTGGCCAATTGCCCTTTGACTCCTCTAATCTTTTCTTCAAGATATTAATAATAACTTTGTTTGTTGACTCAGCTTGCCCATTAGCTACGGGATGGTAAGGCGCAGATGTAATTTGCTTAATCTGCCAACTCTAAAACAACTCTGTGATCTTCGCGCCTATGAATTGCGGGCCATTGTCACACAAGATTTCCTTTGGAAACCCAAATGACAGATAATGTTTCGCCAAATAAAGTCCCTGACTTCTTTTTCTTGCACCTGTTTGAAAGCTCCTGCTTCTACCTGTCACACCTCCTTTTTTACACACCTACCCCGAAGGATATACGTATAAGGGAGTTTTTCCATTTAAAGTGACATTATTCGAAATGGGATTATTTATTTATTTTTAGAGTCGCCACTCGGGAAAGGATGGGCTTTTGGTGTCCCGAGTCACCGGCTTAATTTAAATCCCAAATCGAGGAAAAATTTCGACTTCCCAATTGGAGTCTGCGAACCAGATATTCTGTGTAAGGAATTCTGTTGACCCGAGGGAAGGTGTTAGGCACCCCCGGATCCCGTGGTTCTAGCACGGTCGCTTAAATTATTACAAATGGCTAAAAATCTGATTTTTTGTACATGTTCAAACCTATAGTGCACTTTTAAGATTATTCACCGCTTTCAATTATTTTTACGAAAGTGAACGCCGTTTAAGAGTGTGTTCTTGGATCACGTCACATGAAATGCACCCGGATCCTCGACACCTCTCATTCAACGTTTTGGGATTTGGATTTGGGTTGCATGAAATGCACACCCGAGTTTAGGAAGGTAAAATTATTAAATAACGCGCCTAAAGCGATTAGCATGTTGGTATCTTTGCGGGGAACCATGGGAATTTGCTAAATGGCTTACCCGATTTCTAAATATTTTAACATAGTATTTAATAAGGGCCTCGCAATTTGTATGTTTTATGCGGCGAGGCTCACCTCATGTTTTATTTAAAGGCCAATCCTAAAGTAAACTAAGATTTCCTATTTATTTTTGTCTCTAAAAGGGCATAATTAATTTACAATTATAAATCCGGGGCTCGAATTCAAGTCCGAATTCAAACAAAAGGGAGAACCCTCTTAATTTGAGTCCGCCACTTAACTCGAGAACCTAAATCTATATTTGCAAATTGATTCCCATGTTCCTAATGTGATTTTAACGGATTTCGGCTTCCAGCGATTTTGGGCCTGAAAGATTGGCCCAGGAAAAAAGGACAATACAGCTCATGTTAAAACTTGCCCAGTTTTGGGCTTAAAATTGAGTCCAACTTCAGCGGCTTAAACAAGGGGCTCAGTACTGAATTTCTGGGGGGCTAACACAAGTATCCATAATACTTGGGCTTGCTTGTTATGCAGCTGGGTCAACGTTGGACCCAGTCTTTCAGCACTTTGGGTCCAAGGATGAGCCCAATTTGAAGTAAAATTGAAGTTGGGGGCTCAAGATCGAATCCCCTTCAGGCCCCAAACTTATAAAATAAGGCCAGCCC
>NW_017671068.1:250470-254396 GCF_001879085.1 Nicotiana attenuata | reverse complement strand
ATATTTCAAGTCAGCAGTCAGGAGCCCGCCTGGAGAGCAGGGAATACATTTCAAGTCAGCAGTCACAAGCCCGCCTGGAAAGTAGGGAATACATTTCAAATTTCAGCGGTCAAGCATCACTCGGAGGAATGTCGAAACATCTCCAATCACAATGCAAGGCAACAACGCAAGAATTCCAGTGGAAGAATACAAGTTCAAGGCAACACAAAAGCAAGTTTGAAAACGTAGATATGACCTTTTTGTAATCCATAGATCATAGCTTAGGCTAGCTTCTTTTTATTTTGACATGGTGTAATAAGGAGATAAGCGAGCAGTAGCAGCAGCAACAGCAGTGAAATCACAGCCCCTGGTAGTCCCAGCTACCAAACCTTCCCGAACTACACTGACCTGATTCCTTTTTAGCCAAGGATATGTAGGCAACCTTTGAAGCAGGGTACGGTCAGACGGATTTTAAAAATGCTTCACACGGAGTATTCGAACGGGCAAAAATCGCTCGTATCCGCTCACTTATCTTTGCCCGAGAACTCTGCGTGTTCCCGAGCAAAGAGGGGCAGCTGTGAGCACGTGATTTTTGCCCTAAGTGAATTACTCCCAAAAATTCAAACAAAATGATTTTCTTCATTATTCTGCAATTTTGTGAATTTTTGTGTTATTTTCTGTTAATTGATTGCATTTATTTGTGCATTTTAATTCACATGAAAAATAAAAATTTTAATTACATTCGACATTTGCATTTAGGAATAATTAGTGATTGAGTTGTTTTAGAGTAAATATGAAGAAAATGACAAAAATGGTCCATTTTTGCATTTTCAATTATTAATGGTTGAGTTTACTTTTAATAGGAATTAATCGATCTTGTAGGAATTAATTAGCTTAGTTTTGGCACTGAACTAGGTTTCATTTTTATTCTTTGCATTTTATAAAATCAGAAAGATACAAAATATATATACTAAAATGAAAACAAAAAAATAAATAAAAGAAAAGAGAAAACAATTTAAAACAAGGAAAATAACAATAAAAGAAAATAGATAACAAAGGTGGTCTCATAAGGCCACCCATTTTTGGGCCAAAATTGAGCCCCAATCTTCCAAATCCACTTGTATTTTACCCAGCCCAGACCCGTGAATTAACCCGGTCCAGCCCCCAGTGCCTGAAACGATGCCGTTTTGATGATGATAGATCTGAGCCGTCGAGGATTCATCATCCAACGGCTCAGAATGGGGGTCGTTTTAATATAAAAATGTCGGAGACTCTCCCCTACCCCCTTTCCGTCTCTCAGAACCTCACCGCACCCAACCCTGTTCTCCGTCGCCGGCTCCGCCCACTTCCACCGCCGGAAATCGTCTCGGCCGGCGGCGTTCACCCAATGACCCTGAAAATTACACCATAGATTCCCCATGTCCTCCTCTTTCCAAATCCCAAACCCCCATGGCGCAAATCCTACCCAATCGCCTCAAATCTACTAAACCCTAGGCACCGCCACCGCCGTGCACGGGGGCGCCGCCGTCCAAACTAACCCAATCTTACACCACATATCCTCCTCATCTTTTTTTTTCACGAATCCATAGTCTATGACCCTCGAATCTCACTGAGCTCCCTCGAATTTCAGATCGAAGGTCAACTCGGGAACCCTAAATTCTTAAAGTTCAAAGAGCGTTGATTATTGGACTATAATAATCCTTAATCTTGTGTTTCCTCATGGAAACACACGGTTGAGGACGTTTTAGTCCAAATAATTCCATGTATGGCCAGATTTTCTTTCAGTTTCAAATCTAGGTATTTCTTTAATTTTTCCTTTTCTATTTTTCTTTTGAGTGACTGTTATGCTCAATCATATTTTTGTTATTGTTGTTCATAATTAATTTGCATTATGTTCTTAGGGTTTATTCTGATTTTAGTCCATAAATCGATCCTGTTCTTAGTGTTTGTTTTAGTTCATATTAGGTTAGTTTTGATTCATGGTTCAATAAGTTTGCTTTCTTAGTTTGATTATGCCTGTGATTATGCTTGATTCCATGAGTTTTCGTTTCTGATTTTTATTAGTTTTGATTTTTGTTCTAAGTTTTGGTTAATCTTGTTTTGTGATGTTAGTTTAATTTATTCTCGAATCTATTTTGACATATGGTTTTCGTTTCATTGATTTCAATTTTTATTTTCAGTAGGTGAGTTAATCAGTATGGTTGATGTCAGTTGGTTCATAGCTGATAATTCTAGTCCCTCAAAGAACTTTAACTAAGGTAAAGGGGTTTTGGTTGGGTCAGTAATTTTAGGGTTATTCAAGGGTAGTTTGGGTAGTGGAAATGGCTCAGTCTGTTAAGGCTAGTAATTTCAGAACTCAATTGAGGGCAAAATAGGTATTTTAAAGGAAGGAAAACTAAACCTGAAATGCCACTAAACCTGAAATGCCTAGAACATTGTAGAAGGGAAGGGGTTTTAAGATGAGAATTTTCAGAAAATAAATGCACTTACTTGAGTAACAAGTCAGGAATAAGAGGGCTAAGTAGGAAAAACTAAATTTTAAAAGAGGTACTAATAAGCAAAAGGAAAATCTGATAGAGCTTCATTTTGTGCCTATAAAAAGGCATGCACCTTGCCTTCATGAACAAGTTTTGGGAACCTCTAAAATTCCCCCCCCAAAAAAATCCTATAGCTGAAATTTGAATTTCAGATTCAAAGTTAGGTCTGAAATTTGAAATCTCCTTTAGATCCAAAACTTATCAGAAAATCAAAAAATATAACAAAAAAAAAACTCAAAAACACTGTTACATTGAACTCCTTAGATCAGTTTCAGTTTTTTTAGCAACTGTTTCGAATCATTAGCCTAGTTTGAAGAAGAGAATAGTTGGAGAGTCCTGGTGTTTGATTATAGATGTGATTGAGTTTGTTTCTGGGTTAATTTCAAACTTGGATTTGGATTCAATCATGTTATTTTGGGATATCTGGTGGTTTTGTTCTTCTGTGACCTATCCCTAGGCTATTCTGAATTTATTCTGGGTTTGAGATCGATTTCACTACTGTTGTTGAGCTCCAAGTTGTTGCAACCTGCTGTACTGACTCCATTTCTGTCGTTTATTCACCTCCAGGTACTCCCTTGGTCTTGTATGGATTGTGAAGGTCAATGTAGGCCAGACGTGAATAATTAAATGATAAATGCTGCCTGAATTGATTTCTGATTTTTCGTGTTTTGTTTAGTTCAAAAGTATTATGTTTATTTGAATCACTTGTATAAATAAGACTACATGGACTGTTTTGACTGTTTTGAATTTCAGTAGGATGAAATATCGTGTTCAATGATAGTAGATTGCGTCAGTCTTCATGCTTAATGAGGTAGTAGGTATAATACGTGCATACATAATCGTAATCATAGATAAATTTGTTAGTTTAGATGTTGAATTTAAATTTGAGTTTTAGCACGTTGATTCACAAATGAGAAAATCACAGTCCAGTAAAGTAGGATTCTGAATTTGACATTAAGCATTTCAATATTTTCCTTTAAAAAATTCGAATTGTGTATTTATCCTCTTGGACGGTTTTGAGCGTCAAACTAGCAGAATATAGGTGTTAACCGAATGATTTGAAATGGCTGTAGCATGGTGATCTGTTGAATTCAATTTTTAGATCTTGTTTTAATTTAAGCTTTGTTTCTGGGCTCAAACGCAAGGCCCAAACAGTTATTGTCCAGCTTCATAGCTGAAATTCGCGTATAATACCTCCTGGGCCTGGTTCTTTCAATAACAGGCCCAAATTGTACAATCAGTAGGATGTTGCAGAATGTATATCCAGGCTCATCAAGGCTCTGTACTGATAATGTTAGTTAATTGATCAGGCCCTTGTAGAGACAAATTTGATAGAAAATAATAGTTTACTTTAGGATTGGCCTTTAAATAATAAATGAGATGAGCCTCGCTAAATAAAAATGCAAATTG
>NW_017671068.1:61672-250309 GCF_001879085.1 Nicotiana attenuata | reverse complement strand
AGCAGTTGAGCGACCGTGCTAGAACCACGGAACTCGAGAATGCCTAACCCTTCTCCCAGGTTAACAGAATTCCTTACTCGAATTTCTGGTTGGCGACTGTAATATAGAGTCAAGCCCTTTCCTCGATTCGGGATTCAAACCGGTGACTTGGGACACCATAAATCTCCCAAGTAGCGACTCTGACTCTCTTAATAAACGAATCCCGTTCCGATTGTCCTTTAATTGAAAAAACTCCTTTATTATATCCTTTACAGGGTGTAGTAGTGAAAAAAGGAGGTGTGACAGCTCCGGCGACTCTGCTGGGGATAAGAACCCAGAATTTCAGTTCAGGGTTCAAGAATTCGAGCTCAGTTAAAATTGTTATATTTGGCTTTATCTGATTTTGCTACGTGTTCCATTCCTTATGTGCTACATTCTTTACCGCTTTAATATTATGTGAACTGTATATATAAACTGTGCTGAAACCCTTCTCTTCTCACCTTCGGGGATGTGCTCACTGGTGGAGACTCCCTATTCTGTTAGTGTCATACCTTGAAATAAGAAAGAGGCCGGACAAGTTACTAAGCCGGACGATCCCGCGGGTCCCCAGTATTTTGGGATATCTGGTTTGAAGAAGAGAATAGTTGGAGAGTCCTGGTGTTTGATTATAGATGTGATTGAGTTTGTTTCTGGGTTAATTTCAAACTTGGATTTGGATTCAATCATGTTATTTTGGGATATCTGGTGGTTTTGTTCTTCTGTGACCTATCCCTAGGCTATTCTGAATTTATTCTGGGTTTGAGATCGATTTCACTACTGTTGTTGAGCTCCAAGTTGTTGCAACCTGCTGTACTGACTCCATTTCTGTCGTTTATTCACCTCCAGGTACTCCCTTGGTCTTGTATGGATTGTGAAGGTCAATGTAGGCCAGACGTGAATAATTAAATGATAAATGCTGCCTGAATTGATTTCTGATTTTTCGTGTTTTGTTTAGTTCAAAAGTATTATGTTTATTTGAATCACTTGTATAAATAAGACTACATGGACTGTTTTGACTGTTTTGAATTTCAGTAGGATGAAATATCGTGTTCAATGATAGTAGATTGCGTCAGTCTTCATGCTTAATTAGGTAGTAGGTATAATACGTGCATACATAATCGCAATCATAGATAAATTTGTTAGTTTAGACGTTGAGTTTAAATTTGAGTTTTAGCATGTTGATTCACAAATGAGAAAATCACAGTCCAGTAAAGTAGGATTCTGAATTTGACATTAAGCATTTCAATTTTTGCCTTTAAAAAATTCGAATAGTGTATTTATCCTCTTGGACGGTTTTGAGCGACAAACTAGCTAGGTGTTAACCAAATGATTTGAACTGGCTGTAGCATGGTGATCTGTTGAATTCAACTTTTAGATCCTGTTTCAATTAAAGCTTTGTTTCTGGGCTCAAACGCAAGGCCCAAACAGTTATTGTCCAGCTTCATAGCTGAAATTCGCGTATAATACCTCCTAGGCCTGGTTCTTTCAATAACAGGCCCAAATTGTACAATCAGTAGGATGTTGCAGAATGTATATCCAGGTTCATCAAGGCTCTTTACTGATAATGTTAGTTAATTGATCAGGCTCTTGTAGAGACAAATTTGATAGAAAATAATAGTTTACTTTAGGATTGGCCTTTAAATAATAAATGAGATGAGCCTCGCTAAACAAAAATGCAAATTGCGGGGCCCTCAATAAATGTTTGTAATAAAAGCCTTAGAATTCGGGATGGGCCGTTTAGCAAACTTCACGGCTTTCCCCAAAGATGACAACACGCTAGCTTCTTTAGGCGCGTATTCTAAATAATTTTACCTTCTCAAGTACGGGCGCACATTTATGTGACCCAAATCCGAATCCCAACGAAGTCGAAATATGTCAAAAATCGCGGGTGCATTTATGTGACGCGATTTGAGACGTGTTTTCACGACGTTGCAAGTCTTTTAAAACAATAATAATAAAAGCGGTTCAAAGATTAAAAGCACGTAGATTAAAATATGTATTAAAATCAGATTTTAACCAAATATAGCAGTTGAGCGACCGTGCTAGAACCACGGAACTCGAGAATGCCTAACCCCTTCTCCCAGGTTAACAGAATTCCTTACTCGAATTTCTGGTTGGCGACTGTAATATAGAGTCAAGCCCTTTCCTCGATTCGGGATTCAAACCGGTGACTTGGGACACCATAAATCTCCCAAGTAGCGACTCTGACTCTCTTAATAAACGAATCCCGTTCCGATTGTCCTTTAATTGAAAAAACTCCTTTATTATATCCTTTACAGGGTGTAGTAGTGAAAAAAGGAGGTGTGACAGCTCCGGCGACTCTGCTGGGGATAAGAACCCAGAATTTCAGTTCAGGGTTCAAGAATTCGAGCTCAGTTAAAATTGTTATATTTGGCTTTATCTGATTTTGCTACGTGTTCCATTCCTTATGTGCTACATTCTTTACCGCTTTAATATTATGTGAACTGTATATATAAACTGTGCTGAAACCCTTCTCTTCTCACCTCCGGGGATGTGCTCACTGGTGGAGACTCCCTATTCTGTTAGTGTCATACCTTGAAATAAGAAAGAGGCCGGACAAGTTACTAAGCCGGACGATCCCGCGGGTCCCCAGTACGTAGCCCCCTCCTTGACTCGAGTTGTCCGCTCGGGTACACAGTCTAGAACCTATACCTAGGTTTTGAACCTAGAATAACTTGACCTCATGCCGGATCCTTAGTAGGAACGCTTATTTGCATCACGTGCATTTTGACTTAGGGGACTCAACATAGGGGTTGGGCCCGTCTAGGACAGGTGTACCCGGAATAATGGACCATCCTGATGCATCCTACTTGTGCATTTATTTTTTTTGGGCTCGCATGCTGACCGGCTTTGAATATCTGGAAAAAATTGAAAACGAAAAAGAAAAAAAGAGAAGAAAAACCAAAAAGAGTTTTATTTTCAAATTAGTTTGTTTATTTGCCACTGAAAAAAGATAATATAAAAAAAAAGAATTTTGCTTTCAGAAAAAGTGCCAACGAAAACATAAAAAAAGAGTCTTGTTGTAAAAAATAGATAGGTTTATTTGCCCGAACGACGCAGGTTTGATTCTCACCGGATGTGACATACGTAGGCAACCCTCATCGGGTCCAACCTCCCCTTTGCAAAAATAGCTAAAAATGCCAAAATTTTTAATTTCATCATGAATAAGTCGGGTGATGCCATTCTTGTCAAAAATAAGCCAAATGTCCCCAAAAGGGCGCCGGAAGGCTGTTTTTGCAAGAACAGCCACCCTGAGTCATTTTAAAACGGTTTGCGGGCACAACCTTAAAATCTCCCTTTTGGAAGTGCTGAAAGGCCGTAACTGCAAAACCGGCCGTTTGTTTTACAATTGGAAATTTGAACAAAAATAGTGTCAGTTTTTTTCTTTTAGGTCAAGATAAGTGATTAAATCACCTTAATAAATGTGCAGGATGAGCACGATTCAAAATAAGGGGAACTTGCATATAGGCCCGCGGTGAGACCGAACGATGTCCCGCGGGCACCAGGAGCTTTAATGTATTCATGATTGTCTTTTGAGTCCGTATTTCCTTTTCTACCAGAGTTTGTCTTTTAAGTCTATATTTCCTTTTCCACTAGAGTTGGTCATTTGAGTATGTATTTTCTTTTCTACTGGAGTCTGTATTTCCTTTTCGTTAAAAGTCAATCAGTTGATTGAGTCTGTATTTTCGTTTAAAATGGAATAGGGATGGTGGAGTCTGTAGTTCTTTTCTGTATTAGAGTCTGTTAGCTGTTTTGAGTCTTATTTGCTATCAATGAAGTTGAAATTCCCAAAAATATTTTGCTTCTACTTTACATTTATTCTTCACGAACTACGCTTGGTCTGATTCACGCGGGGTCGTGATACGTAGGCAATCTCCATAGGATCCGACCGTAACTAAATGAAAAACAGAAAAACAAGAAAAGAATAAAAGGAAAGAGGTGAAAAACAAGAAAGGAAAGAAAAACAAAAGAGGGAAAAAGCAAAACAAAAGAAAATAAGAAACCAAACAAAAGCAAACAAGAGAAAATAAAAAAGGCAGCAAAGGAAAGAAAAGAGCGAAAAATTAATTTTGAGGAAAGAAGCGAATAGGAACAAGGAAAAACAAAGGTAAGAGTGAAAAGAAAGAAAAGAAAAGAAGAAAGAGAAAAGAGAAGAGAAAGTTTGCAATTGGCAAATAAAGAAAACGGAAGCTGGGATGACGCATGTAACCAAGCAAAAGCATAATAGGAACTGTTAACTGCGTAGGTGCATTCACTCCCCAAATGTGCGGGTACCAATATGTTAAATGCCCTAACGCTAACGTGATGGTTTCATTTTGTCATGTAACTCCAGCAAGGTGGTTGGTTTGTGGTTTTAAAGTGGTAACTCTGCTTCACAACACAAGGACAAGAGGCAATGGCAAACAACAAGAGAACTGAGTTGGTTGATACCGGTGCTCGACAACAGTTGGTGGAACAGGATAATGGGCTAGTTGAAGAGGTGCGGATGCTGAGACAACACATGACAAATATGTATCGAGCCTGGATGGCTGGAAAGGCGCCACCCCCGCCACCACCAATTTTCCCGGATGCTGCCCTTACCCAAACTCCCAACACAATTCCAGATGATCCTCCATATTCTCCAGATACACCCGCTTATCACAATTTTCCCAACCACCCTAGTAGCTCCATCACGCATCCTCCAATTACTTCTCCCTAATATTGCCCTCCTGTCATATCCATTACCCCAAATAATGAACACCCATTCAAAGCTCGTAATGCCCAATTTCACCCTCCAGAGGTTGCCCACAGGGTCCTTGATTCATACAAGAAGAGCTCCCGGGATGAGCTCCATGCTAGAAATGAAAAGGTTACAGGAAGGGAAGGACGAGATGGGACGCCCAGGAAGCTGAAAAGCATAGAACTGTCCTTAAGGGACAAGCGAAGAGTGGGAGGCCAGGGTACCATGACTTGCAAAGAACTGATTGTGCCACATGACGCCCGCCTGCCCGCAGGATTCAAAGTACCAAAATTTAACTTGTATGATGGGCGTGGAGACCCGGTAGCCCACCTGAGGGTCTATTGCAATGCAATGAGGATTGTTGGAGAGCAAGATGACATGATGATGGCATATTTCAGCAAAAGCCTAACTGGGGTAGCTTTGGACTGGCATGGTCGTCAAAATGTCGATGAGTGGCTTACATTGGGTGACATGGCTCAAGACTTTGTCCGATACTTTCAATGCAAATCAAGTGTTGCCCCAGACCGCACCTTGCTATATAAGATGGAAAAGAGGCCGGAGGAAAGCTTTAATGAGTTTGGGCTCAGATGGAGGGAGCAAGCTGCTCGAGTCAGTCCCCCGATCAGCGAAGAAGAAATGGTTAAGCTTTTTCTACAGGCCCAGGGACCCACATACTACAGTCATTTGATCCCGGCCCTGGGAAAGCCTTTCAGTGATGTCTTAAAAATGGGGGAGCTAGTGGAAGAAGGAATCAAGTCAGGCAAAATCGTGAGTTGTCGGAAGCCATTCAGAACATACCAGTAAGCTTGGTTAGAAGAAAGAGGAACAGAAAAGACGATCCGATAGGTTTTCCTGATCAACACTTCCAGCCTCAACATCGTCCCCATGGTTATCCTTGTGCATTAGATGACCTTCCCCGATGCTACTTCTCTCCACAGAAATCCTAAAGTCGCACATCATAGTACCCAGCTCCTCAAAATGCCCACCTACCCCCGTGAGCCTACCAAAAACACCCCGGATTAGGTTTTCGGCCCAATCCAGCGTTTAAGAATGAGAGGTTACGGAAGAAGAAGACCTTCACTCCATTGGGAGAATCATATGTCAGTCTGTTCCAGAGGCTAAGAACATTGGACATGTTGAAGCCGATTCAGATAAAAATGCCGAATCCTCTCCCAAAGAAGTTTGATCCTTCTCAAAAGTGTGCATATTGCTCAGGTGCCCTAGGGCACGACATAGAGAAATGTTGGAATCTGAAGAATGCAATTCAAAAGCATATTGATGCAGGCGACATCGTCGTGCAAAATCCAGATGCAACAAACACTGGCCAAGATCCATCTCCTGTGCACAATGAGACGCATATGGTGGGTATGATTGATCATGAGAATGAGCCGGTAGAAGAAACCCAGAAGCAGTTTGCTCAGAACAACGTGATGAAGACTTGTGAAAATTCCAGCAATCTTGGTGTGAAATTCAGTGGCTAAGACGCCGTGCTTGGTAATTGGGAAGACGCTCCATCTCTTGGAGTTTTGGTGGTTTATTTTGTTGTCATTTCTGTTGTCCGGGTTATTTCAGGGTTGGAATCCGGATACTGTCTTGTGACTCAAACCCTTCTATCCTTTCACTTTGTCTTGTTTGTCTCGTCGTAGTAGCTTGTGTAGTGCTGTTTAGGTTTGTTCAAGGTTTGTAACTCTAGTCTAGTTTGCTTGTTTCGTTGTTTAAACCCTTTCACCGTCAGTCTAATGTAATTCTCTATTTCCCGCCATTTCTAGTCATTTTATCTGGTTCCTTTCTCCTTTTGCAATTCTTTTCATGCCGGCTCTGGTGACATGACATGCACGCATAATTCTCAGCCTGGTTTTAAAAGTCAGTTTAGTAATGAAGCAATAAAACAATATTGAAGATGTAAGGACAGTCGAGGGATTTTGAAATCTCTTCGAGCCCAAATTGTGTGAAACTGGGTCAAACGGAACATAAAGAAATACTGGGGAAATGCATCATGCCACATCGGTTTAAAACCAAAGGCAAGTTTGCCCCCAAGTCTACAGGGGCCATTCATGGTACCGAGATTGTTGTCCAATGGTGCTAGGTAATTGATAAATGTAGAAGGCAAATGTGTGGATATGGTTAGTAATTCTGGTGCAATCAAAAGATGTTACATATGTTTTCCTCAACTTGTTTAATTGTGTAGTTTGTACTTGGCACGTTTTGGAGATTGAAATGACGAAGGCATTTTGTTCTGCTATCCAAACACTTTATCCTTTGTTACCCCTTTTAGCCTCAGTTATTTTCTTGCATACCCCTCTTTCGGAATCAATAATAAAACTCGTAAGCTCGAGCGGGGAAAGAAAGTGGAGAAACAAGAGAAAAACAATGAAAAAGGAAAAAGAAAAAAAAAGGAAGAGAAAAGAAGAGAAAAGGAAAAAGAAAGGGAAAAGAAGGAAAAAAACAAAGAAAAAAAGAATAGAGAATAAAGACAGAAAAAAAAAAAAGAAGAGAAAAGCCAAAAGAAAAGAAAAGAAAAGAAAAGAAAAAGAAATGAAAAGAAAGAAAAGAAAAGTGGAAGAAAAGGAAAGATCGCAACAACGAACGTAGTTTTATGTCCTGAACTACGTTTGACTTTATCCCGAAAGGGTACGTAGGCAGCCTCTCTCTGAGGTTCAGTCACATCGAAATAAAAGTCCAAAAGTCCCCAAGGAAGAAACTGGGAAAGAAGTCGTGGTTGCTGTGAGAAATCTGATTCCGAAAGTTGTAATTCTGAACCCATGTTGAATTGTTTTGAGCCTTTGATACCCTTTCTTTCTTACCCTATCCCAAAGCCCACATTACGGTCCAAAGAAAGACCTTCCGATCAGTCTTCAAGAAGTGCCAAGACGAGCAAGCAGAAGTGATTCATGTCAGGGGCAGCACCCCGGTACAAGCAGAAAAATAAGGAAAATGAGAGAGTCTTATTGGTAAAAACCCTCACGGGCACCATAAGGCAAAGTGAGTTGAGAGAAATAAAAAATGAGAGAGTCTTATTGGTGAAAACCTTCACGGGCACCTTGAGGCGACTGTAAGTTGAGAGAAAGAACGAAATGAGAGAGGCTTGATGGTGAAAACCCTTCGGGCACTACAAGTCGAATAAGGATTGTGAATCAGATTGGATAAGCGGAGCATTGAAGCCCAGTTTCATGGTGAAAAGGTACAACAAGAGCTGAACATCAGATTTTGCTTGACAAAATATCTACAGGTGCATGTCATGGTCATTAGAGTTGGTATCCACACCTGATAGGTTTTTACTTCGTAGTTTTCTTGTTAGGAATCATCTCTTTCCTTTGTCCTTCACTCTGTTCCTTTTGTTTCATTTACTTCCTCCTCTTGAGTCTGTGTGGTCAAAACAAGTGAGAAATGACTTCAAAATCTGCCACCAAGCTTTCCAATTGAACCAAACGGGATCTGGTGAACACATCAAAGCGTTAAGTCAGGAATAAACAACAAATGCACTGAGCTGGTAACAGTCAACATGCTTTGGGATTCGTTTAAAATACGAAGGTTGGGTATGTATCAATTCATGGTCGATGCAACAGAATGAGGGCTAAGGTAAACGGATTAAAGGTATTTTCTGTGAAAAGATTGACAAAAAGGGTGGTAAACCAGTGACAAGCGAGGTATTCCAAGCAGAAATCAAAGTTATTGTTGGAGTATGGCAAGTGAAGGAGCAATAGATCTCGAGGCCAAGGCCAATGATACAAATCAGGAAAGAACAACATGCGCGCTGAGTTGGTAACAATTAATATGCTTGGGAGTCCAGGTGAAACACAAAGGTTTGGTAAATGTCGGTACGAGTGGTGCAACAGATAGAGGGTGTTGGGTCTGAATGGAGAAGAGGTATTTTCAATGGTAAAGATGACAGAGGAAAGTGGTTAGTCACCAAACAAGCAAGGTCTTCAAATGGAATCAACGATCAAGGGAAGAAAAGGAGCAATCACCCTCAAAGTTCAAGGCCACAAACCAACTACCATATTTTTAAACTGACAAGATTTTTCTTTGATTGAAACAGGGGCAGAAAGTTTTCGTTGGTTTCGGAGAAACCCTCTTTAGGGAAAAAGCAAGCACCAAAACAGGTATGACGGGAAATTCTCAGGACCCTCCTGGAAAATGGGACTTAGTTTAAATTTCAAAACAATCATGAGTAGCATAATTTAGCATAAATAGGAATATAAGTTGGTTTCAAAGTTTGCACGTTTAAGATAGGATTCAATTAGGAGTTCTCAGGACCCTCCTGGATAATGGGATGTAGCTTTAAAGTTTCTTTAGATAACAAGATATAGTGGGAGTCGTACCTTCAGTAGATATAACTTAGGTTAAAACTATCTTTTAACTAGAAGTTGTCAGGACCCACCTGGATAATGGGGGTAGTTTAAGACCTTTTAGACAACAAATGTAGTAGGGGTAATAGCTCTAGAGGATATAACTTAGGTTCATAATTATTAGAAGTTGTCAGGACCTCCCTGGATAATAGGACTTTGCTTTCAGATTCTTATAATAGTTGGTAGCATAATTCAGTTTAACACTTACGCATGTACCCAACTACCAAACTGGGGCGTAATTATTAGAAGTTGTCAGGACCTCCCTGGATAATAGGACATAGCTTTCAAATTCTAATAATAGTTGGTAGAATAATTCAGTTTAACACTTACCCATGTACCTAGCTACCAAACTGGGGTAGAAAATTTTCTTTGTTGTTTATTTTGTTGCAGTCAGGAGCCCACCTGGAGAACAAGGGAATATTTTTCAAGTTCAGCAATCAGGAGCTCACCTGGAGAACAAGGGAATACTCTTCAAGCTTCAGCAGTCAGGAGCCCACCTGGAGAACAAGGGAAGTACAATTCAAATTCTATCCTTTAATTTTTAATATTTGATAACATAATGTGCCCAGCCACCACACTAGGGCAGAAATTTTTCTTTGTTTGTTTGTTTTGTTGAAGTCAGGAGCCCACCTGGAGAACAAGGGGATACTTTTCAAGCGTTGCAGTCAGGAGCCCACCAGGAGAACAGGGGAATACCTTTCAAGCTTCATCAATCAGGAGCCNTTAATATTTGATAACATGCTGTACCCAGTCACCAAACTAGGGCAGAAAATTTTCTTTGCTTGTTTTGTTGCAGTCAGGAGCCCACCTGGAGAACAAGGGAATACTTTTCAAGTTCAGCAATCAGGAGCCCACCTGGAGAACAAGGGAATGCTTTTCAAGTTTCAGCAGTCAGGAGCCCACCTGGAGAACAAGGGAAGTACAATTCCAATTTTAGCTTTTAATATTTGATAACATGCTGTACCCAGTCACCAAACTGGGGCAGAAAATTTTCTTTGCTTTTTTTGCAGTCAGGAGCCCACCTGGAGAACAAGGGAATGCTTTTCAAGTTTAGCAATTAGGAGCCCACATGGAGAACCAGGGAATACTTTTCAAGCTTCAGCAATCAGGAGCCCACCTGGAGAACAAGGGAATACTCTTCAAGCTTCAGCAGTCGGGAGCCCACCTGGAGAACAAGGGAAGTACAATTCAAATTCTATCCTTTAATTTTTAATATTTGATAACATGATGTGCCCAGCCACCACANTTTGATAACATGCTACACCCAGTCACCAAACTGGGGTGAAAAGTTTTCTTTGTTGTTTATTTTGTTGCAGTCAGGAGCCCACCTGGAGAACAAGGGAATACTTTTCAAGCTTCAGCAATCAGGAGCCCACCTGGAGAACAAGGGAATACTTTTTCAAGTTCAGCGGTCAGGAGCCCACCTGGAGAACAAGGGAAGTACAATTCCAATTTTAGCTTTTAATATTTGATAACACGTTGTACCCAGTCACCAAACTGGGGCAGAAAATTTTCTTTGTTTGTTTATTTTGTTGCAGTCAGGAGCCCACCTGGAGAACAAGGGAATACTTTTCAAGCGTTGCAGTCAGGAGCCCACCAGGAGAACAGGGGAATACCTTTCAAGCTTCATCAATCAGGAGCCCACCTGGAGAACAAGGGAATAAATTTCAAGTCAGCAATCACAAGCCCGCCTGGAAAGTAGGGAATACATTTCAAATTTCAGCGGTCAAGCATCACTCGGAGGAATGTCGAAACATCTCCAATCACAATGCAAGGCAACAACGCAAGAATTCCAGTGGAAGAATACAAGTTCAAGGCAACACAAAAGCAAGTTTGAAAACGTAGATAGGACCTTTTTGTAATACATAGATCATAGCTTAGGCTAGCTTCTTTTTATTTTGACATGGTGTAATAAGGAGATAAGCGAGCAGTAGCAGCAGCAACAGCAGTGAAATCACAGCTCCTGGTAGTCCCAGCTACCAAACCTTCCCGAACTACACTGACCTGATTCCTTTTTAGCCAAGGATATGTAGGCAACCTTTGAAGCAGGGTACGGTCAGACGGATTTTAAAAATGCTTCACACGGAGTATTCGAACGGGCAAATCGCTCGTATCCACTCACTTATCTTTGCCCGAGAACTCTGCGTGTTCCCGAGCAAAGAGGGGCAGCTGTGAGAACGTGATTTTTGCCCTAAGTGAATTACTCCCAAAAATTCAAACAAAATGATTTTCTTCATTATTCTGCAATTTTGTGAATTTTTGTGTTATTTTCTGTTAATTGATTGCATTTATTTGTGCATTTTAATTCACATGAAAAATAAATTTTTTAATTACATTCGACATTTGCATTTAGGAATAATTATTGATTGAGTTGTTTTAGAGTAAATATGAAGAAAATGACAAAAATGGTCCATTTTTGCATTTTTAATTATTAATGGTTGAGTTTACTTTTAATAGGATTTAATCAATCTTGTAGGAATTAATTAGCTTAGTTTTGGCAATGAACTAGGTTTCATTTTTATCTTTGCATTTTATAAAATCAAAAAGATACAAAATATATATACTAAACTGAAAACAAAAAAAATAAATAAAAGAAAAGAGAAAACAATTTAAAACAAGGAAAATAATAATAAAAGAAAATAGATAACAAAGGTGGTCTCATCAGGCCACCCATTTTTGGGCTAAAATTGAGCCCAAATCTTCCAAATCCACTTGAGTTTTACCCAGCCCAGACCCGTGAATTAACCCGGTCCAGCCCCCAGTGCCTGAAACGACGCCGTTTTGATGATGATAGATCTGAGCCGTCGAGGATTCATCATCCAACGGCTCAGAACGGGGGTCGTTTTAATATAAAAATATCGGAGACTCCCGCACCCAACCCTATTCTCCGTCGCCGGCTCCGCCCGATTCCGCCGCCGGAAATCGTCTCCGCCGACGGCGTTCACCCAATGACCTTGAAAATTACACCATAGATTCCCCATGTCCTCCTCTTTCCAAATCCCAAACCCCCATGGCTCAAATCCTACCCCAATCGCCTCAAATCTACCAAACCCTAGGCGCCGCCACCACCGTGCACGGCGGCGCCGCCGTCCAAACTAACCCAAACTTACACCACATATCCTCCTCATCTTTTTTTTACGAATCCATAGTCTATAACCCTCGAATCTCACCGAGCTCCCTCGAATTTCAGATCGAAGGTCAACTCGGGAACCCTAAATTCTTAAAGTTCAAAGAGCGTTGATTATTGGACTATAATAGTCCTTAATCTTGTGTTTCCTCATGGAAACACACGGTTGAGGACGTTTTAGTCCAAATAATTCCAAGGATGGTCAGGTTTTCTTTCAGTTTCAAATCTAGGTATTTCTTTAATTTTTCCTTTTCTATTTTTCTTTTGAGTGACTGTTATGCTCAATCAGATTTTATTATTGTTGTTCATAACTAATTTGCATTATATTCTTAGGGTTTATTCTGATTTTAGTCCATAAAGCGATCCTGTTCTTAGTGTTTGTTTTAGTTCATATTAGGTTAGTTTTGATTCATGGTTCAATAAGTTTGCTTTCCTAGTTTGATTATGCCTGTGATTATGCTTGATTCCATGAGTTTTCGTTTTCTTGATTTTTTTGTTTAGTTTTTGTATTTTTTTGTTTCTAAGTTTTTGGTTAATTCTTTGTTTTTGTGATGTTAGTTTAATTTTTGTCTCGAATCTATTTTGACATTATGGTTTTTCGTTTTCATTGATTTCAAGTTTTATTTTTAGTAGGTGAGTTAATCAGTATGGTTGATGTCAGTTGGTTCATAGCTGATAATTCTAGTCCCTCAAAGAACTTTAACTAAGGTAAAGGGGTTTTGGTTGGGTCAGTAATTTTAGGGTTATTCAAGGGTAGTTTGGGTAGTGGAAATGGCTCAGTCTGTTAAGGCTAGTAATTTCAGAACTCAATTGAGGGCAAAATAGGTATTTTAAAGGAAGGAAAACTAAACCTGAAATGCCTAGAACATTGTAGAAGGGGTTTTAAGATGAGAATTCAGAAAATAAATGCACTTACTTGAGTAACAAGTCAGGAATAAGAGGGCTAAGTAGGAAAAACTAAATTTTAAAAGAGGGACTAATAAGCAAAAGGAAAATCTGATAGAGCTTCATTTTGTGCCTATAAAAAGGCATGCACCTTGCCTTCATGAACAAGTTTTGGGAACCTCTAAAATTCCCCCAAAAAAAAATCCTATAGCTGAAATTTGAATTTCAGATTCATAGCTAGATTCGAATTGTGTATTTATCCTCTTGGACGGTTTTGAGCGACAAACTAGCAGAATATAGGTGTTAACCAAATGATTTGAACCGACTGTAGCATGGTGATCTGTTGAATTCAATTTTTAGATCCTGTTTCAATTAAGCTTTGTTTCTGGGCTCAAACGCAAGGCCCAGACAGTTATTGTCCAGCTTCATAACTGAAATTCGCGTATAATACCTCCTGGGCCTGGTTCTTTCAATAACAAGCCCAAATTGTACAATCAGTAGGATGTTGCAAAATGTATATCTAGGCTCATCAAGGATCTTTACTGATAATGTTAGTTAATTGATCAGGCCCTTGTAGAGACAAATTTGATAGAAAATAATAGTTTACTTTAGGATTGGCCTTTAAATAATAAATGAGATGAGCCTCGCTAAATAAAAATACGAATTGCGGGGCCCTCAATAAAAGTTTGTAATAAAAGCCTTAGAATTCGGGATGGGCCGTTTAGCAAACTTCACGGCTTTCCCCAAAGATGACAACACGCTAGCTTCTTTAGGCGCATATTCTAAATAATTTTACCTTCTTAAGTACGGGTGCACATTTATGTGACCCAAATCCGAATCCAAACGAAGTCGAAATATGTCAAAAATTGCGGGTGCATTTATGTGACGCGATTTGAGACGTGTTTTCACGACGTTGCAAGTCTTTTAAAACAATAATAATAAAAGCGGTTCAAAGATTAAAAGCACGTAGATTAAAACATGTATTAAAATCAGATTTTAGCCATATATAGAAGTTGAGCGACCGTGCTAGAACCACGGAACTCGGGAATGCCTAACCCCTTCTCCCGGGTTAACAGAATTCCTTACTCGGATTTCTGGTTCGTGACTGTAATACAGGGTCAAGCCCTTTCCTCGATTCGGGATTCAAACAGGTGACTTGGGACACCATAAATCTCCCAAGTGGCGACTCTGACTCTCTTAATAAACGAATCCCGTTCCGATTTTCCTTTAATTGGAAAAACTCCTTTATTATATCCTTTACGGGGTGTAGTAGTGAAAAAAGGAGGTGTGACAAGTACAGAAATATGCTTATTTTGGAAATAGATTCAACAAGGTAAATATTACAATAATGGGAAAAGAATCAATCAATTTTGTACGGGCGAGTGAAATCATGGTTCATAAAAAGGGAAACTTTAGAAATCAGTCACAAAATGATGATCAATCAAGGAAGAAACCTTAGCATATAAATAAAGTGACCAAGGTCATCAGACATGCGAGGCCAAACTCATCGACAAAATCACAAACAGGCAGTAGTGGCAGAAATAAACTAGGGTTCAGTAGTAAAGCAAATATTTGAAGCATTGTTAATCAAGCAGGTCAAGTCACATTGAATCGGCATGGAAGAAAACAGAGCATCAGAAACATGCAAAGGTTTCACTGTAGCAGGCGAGGAAACCCTTTGAAAAGTTAGGGTTTCAACCCTACTCGAGTTGAAAGGTAGCCAAAAAAAAAAGAAACCAGATAAGTCACATAAAGAAAAGAAAGTTTAAAACAAGAGCTTTCAGTCGAGTCAAGTACTCAAACAAACAATTTAAAACCCCTAAGACCTAGGGCTTTTAAATAACAATTGAGTTTAAAAAAAATGGTAACACAACTAAGTCAAACAAGAACGAGAAACTTTGTTAAACAAGTACACATTAAACAACCAGCTTCAGGATTCGAATGAGACCCACAAGGAATTAGGATTTTTCAACATGCTACTCAGATAGAAAAACAACATGAACAAAACATAGCAAAATCAGAAACACGTTAAAATCAGAGAAGAGATTTCTTAAAATAACTTAAAGGAAAACCCTAATCGAAAAAAATGAAGAGTCGTTTTGAAAACAAGTTAAAGAACCTTTGAGAAACACTCAAGAAAGTCATAGCGAGTATAGATCTAAAGCAGATCTGAAAGAAATAGAAAGATCTTAGAGATTGGGGTTTCAAAAAATCCAAAAGAAACAGAAGGGTCTCGAAAGTTAACGATCTAACCAGAAAAGGTCAAGGACCTGCCTTGAAAGGCCATAAATGGCCAGAAAAGGTCGTGGCTGGTCGAAGAAAGTCCATGAACACTAGTCGAGCAAGGACTGGACCAAACTCCTTCGAAGTCTGGTCATGAAACCACAGAACCAAACACGTAGAACCCATGGAAAGCTGGTAGAGGTCTCGAATGACCACAGAAGGCCATGGATTAGGGTGTAGTTTGATAGCGGCGTCTAGAGTTTGTGGGTGTTTCAGAGAGAGTTGAGAGAGAAGGGGAATTCAAGGGCGGCGGTGGGTGAGAAATAATAGGATTTTGGTGTCCTTTGGGATTAATTAAGGTAAGGGGGAACGGGAGCCGTTGATCTAAATGATCAACGGCTGGGATTGAAATGGTTAGGTGGGAGACCGGGTTGGGTTATTTAAACGGGCAAGGGGTCAGATTTAAAAGGAAGTGGGCCAGGGGAAATTGGGTTCAACTTGGGGTCGATTTTGGGCTATAATTGAAATGAAATCTGGCTAGATTCTAAATAGCCATTTTCCCTATTTATTTTATAAAAATAGCAAATTAATTTCTGGCAATAAATTGAAAGCACAAATGATTTATGACATATAATTAACTATTTAAAAATATTGGACTTAATCTTTATGAACATAAACATAATTAAATCCTAAAAGAGGCTAATGTTGCAATTATGCAATTTAGCCTTAAAAAATACTAAATAATTTTTGTAAAAATATGCAAAAATTTCCCTAGCTATATTTTAGCATAAATATAAAAGTTCAACAAGTGAATCACAAAAAAAATGATAACTTTAGAAACAATTATTGGATTTTTATGGATAAAATAGGGAAATAAATTGATTTAAAAACCTTTAAAAAATTGAGGAAAAATAATGAAACACTTTGATATACTTATATATGCATACATATGCTATTTTGAATGTACTTTGCATGTTAAAATATATATAGGGAAAAATTGGTTATCAACAAGGGACCAACAGTATGATGATCCTCATTTGCTTGTCCTTAGGGACACAGTGCGGCACGAAGATGCCAAGCAGGTTACAGTGGGAGATAATGGAGTTTTGAAGATGCAGGGTCGTGTTTGTGTGCCTAATGTGGATGGACTTCGTGAGCAGATTCTGGAGGGCAGTACAACGTGAGTTGGGTATGCGGGTCGAGTTGAGCACAACATTTCATCCCCAGACGGACAGACAGTCCGAGCTGTACTATTTAGATTTTGGAGGATATGCTCCGCACCTGTGTTATTGATTTTGGAGGTTCTTGGGATCAGTTATTGCCGTTAGCGGAGTTTGCCTACAACAATAGTTATAAGTCGAGCATCCAGATGGCTCCCTATGAGGCGTTGTATGGTAGACGGTGTCGATCGTCAGTTGGATGGTTAGAGTCGGGGGAGGCTCGATTATTCGGCACAAATTTAGTACATGGTGGCTTGGATAAGGTTAAGATCATTTAGGATAGGCTTCGTACAACTCATTCCAAGCAAAAGAGTTATGCTGACCGTATTGTTCTTGATGTGGCTTTCACGGTCGGAGAGAGAGTGTTACTTCGGGTATCACCCATGAAGGGGGTGATGCAGTTTGGTAAGAGGGGCAAGTTAAGCCCCAAGTTCATTGGGCCTTTTGAGATCCTTGATCGAGTGGGAGATGTGGCTTACAGACTTGCGTTTCCACTAAGTTTATTAGCGGTACATCTGGTGTTTCATGTGTCCATGCTTCGGAAGTATCACGGCGATCCATCTCACGTGTTAGACTTCATCACTGTCCAGTTGGAAAAGGATTTGACCTACGAGGTAGAGTCGGTAGCTATTCTAGATTGGCAGGTTCGTCAATTGAGATCGAAGAGTTATCGTTCGGTTCGGGTGTAGTAGAGAGGTCACCCTTTTGAGGCAGCTACCTGGGAGTCCGAGTCCGATATGCGGAGCAGATATCCCCATCTTGTTTGGTTGTTGAGTACGACGTATAGGTGAGGTGGCGAGTACCTATACGTTGTCGTCGGGTCATAGCATGCAAGTGAGTCTTATACTTGTGACTGTTCTATTCTTTATTCTTACTGTTCATGCTTAAACTGGTTATTCTTCCTGTTAAACAAATCTTATCATGTTTTCCTGGAACTAGATATTGGTTGAGTATTGACTCAAGTTGAGATTTATATTAGGAAATTAAACATTGAAACGAGGTTGGTTATTGATGATTCCCTTGCCGGGCTGTTACTGTTCTGTTGTTTGGGTGAGGAAGAGTGCAAAGCACAAAGGGTGATGCCGTGCAATGTTTTGTGAGTGAGTGATAATACACGAAGGGTAATGTCGTGCCATATTCTAGGAGTGTTAATGCACGAAGGGTGATGTCATGCCATATTCTATGAGTGTTAATGCATGAAGGGTGATGTCGTGGCACGTTTTGAGAGAGTTAATGCACGAAGGGTGATGTCGTGCCGTTTTTATTGTTTCTTATGGTAAGGACGAGAGTAAAAGAACGAAGGGTGATGTCGTGCACATGCTATGTTTTTACTTCCAATGGTGCAAAGCATGATAATTACTGCCTTTGTTTACTGTACTATTTTAAGGATTTGATATTTCCCTCAGCATGTTTTCCCCCTTCCCGTTAATATCTGCTTAATTTCCCTTTGTTGTCATCTTCTCGTATTTGACTTAACTACACAGGTTCATGTTATTGCCGTGTCCTAGCCTCGTCAGTACTTCGCCGAGGTTAGGCTCGGCACTTACAGTACATAGGGTCGGTTGTACTGATACTTTACTCTGCACTTCCTTTACAGATTTCGGTACTAGACCTCGTTGATCAGAGTTGGGTTGCTGCCTTCAGTCCATAGGAGACCCAAGGTAGATCTGCCAGTGTTCGCAGACCCTGGAGTCCCCTTCCAGTTATCCTAGTTTCCCTATTTTCTTTTATTTCGAGAACATATGTATTTCTTTAAACTAGTATTTGTAGTGACTCTTAGAAGTTCGTGGATTGTGACACCAGATTTTGGGTAGTCGTATATTAGCGTTTGGATTATTATAAACTTCCGCACTTCTTTACTTTGTTTTGGTGTAATTATTGTCATTTTACTGTGTTGGATAGTGGTTGGTGTATTAGACCTTTACCCATTGGCTGGCCTAGCATTCCAAAAAGTTAGGCGCCATCAGGATCCCGACGGTGAGAAATCCGGATCGTGACAATACAGTGCATATAGTATTTTGCTTGGACGAAAAATGCCATCTCCAGCAAACTTTCTTCTCTTTTTTGCTATTTAGTCACATAAAATGATACAAATACATTATATTCTATATAAATTCACTCAAATCCATTATATTTTTGTATAAATACATTATTTCTTTCATCTATATTTATGTATTTCGAAGGTATTTACTTTTTGTTGTTTGAATATGGTGAATTGAATATAATGTATAATAGTGAATATCTATGAATTGAATACAGTGAATACTGTCGAATTGACTAGAACGGTGTACACCCTATTTTCTTGATTTTTTTTGTTTGAATACAATTGAATTCAATACAGTGAAATTGAATATAATTCAATATTGCGCTTTTAGTTATTAAACACCGTCAATTACTATTTTTAGGGGGATTACCTCACTGTATTTATAAGTACATGCGAGCGAATACATGGAATACATAATTATACATTTGTAATCCCTATTTTTTACCTCAGTGTATTTATAAATACAGTCACACGAATACATGGAATATAGCATAGTAGCAATAAATTTTTTTAGAATTAACATAGTTGAGTTAAATTAGGACTTATACACGCTAATTGATCCTCTATCCATTATTAAACAACTGATTCCCCTACTTTTTAGGCGATTTCCGCTACTATATTCATGAATACAATAGCGCGACTACAACAAATGCAGTCGTGTACATTCGGACTCCGCTATTTTTAGGCAATTTCTGCAACTGTATTCATTGAATACAGTAGTGCGAATATAGCAAATACATCCGCGTACTAACTGAATAGTAGTTATAGATAGTAAATTTGTAGCGATCCGACTGGTCATTTCGAGCATTTGCACTTTGCTCGGTTGTTTGAGGGCATGAGTAACTCAGTATGATGTATCATGATTTATGTGGATCGTTTCAGGTTATTCGGAATTGATTTGGAAGAATGATTCTCAGCTAGAAGCTTTAAATTTGAAAGGGATTGACCAAGATTGACTTTTTAGAATTTGACCTCGGATTGGATTTTTGATGGTTCTGTTAGCTCCGTTGGGTAATTTTGAACTTAGGAGCGCGTCCAAATTGTGATTTGGAGGTCCGTAGTAGAATTTGGCTTGAAATGGTGAAAGTTGGAATTTTGAAAAGTTTGATCGGGAGTAAACTTTTTGACCCCAAATTCCGATTCCAGAAGTTGGAGTAGGTCCGTAATGTCAAATGTGACTTGTGTGACAAAATTTGAGGTCAATCGGACGTGATTTGATAGGTTTCGGCATCGGTTGTGGAAGTTTAAAGTTTCTAGTTCAATAATTTCGAATTGAGGTGTGATTCGTTGTTTCGATGTGGTTAAGTGTCTTTTGAGGCCTCGAGTAGGTCCGTGCTATGATGCGGGACTTGTTTGTATGTTCAAACGGGGTCCTGAGGGGCTCGGGTGAGTTTCCGATAGGTTTGGGTTGTGTTGCGCTTGTTTTTGATGTTTCGACGTTGTTTCTTCAAGTAGAAATGGTACCACATTAAATAAATGAGCTCCGATTTCTGTTTTGAATGAAAAATTAGATCCGTATCGTAATTATGGAGCCATAGCAAAACGAATCGTCGAATTTGGACATCAACAACAACAATAACTACCCAGTAAAATCCCACCAAGTGGGGTGTGGGGAGGGTAATGTGTACGCAGACCTTACCCCTACCCCGATAGGGCAGAGAGGCTGTTTCCGATAGACCCTCGGCTCAGAATGATGAAAATAAGAAAAACAAGAAAAGACAATTCATTAGTAACTCCAGTAGAAATCGTAATAGTAACAGAAGCATAACAATCAAAAGATGGATGACATGCAATAATAGTAACCAGGCCCGGGGCTCAGATAAACAGCAAGTATTGTGTGTATTCAACATAAACTGCAAGCCATCTAAGGCCAACCCTAATCCAACCCTGCCTCACCCCCGGAAAGAAGTAAGAAAAGTTCTACTACCCCCTAACCTACAACCCTAATGCTTGACCTCCAGACCTTCCTATCAAGGGCCATATCCTCGGAAATCCACATTCGTACCATGTCCTGCCTGATCAACTCTCCCCAATACTTCTTAGGCCTCCCTGTACCTCTTCTCGTACCCACTATGGCCAACCGCTCACACCTCCTTACCGGCGCATCAAGGCTTCTCCTCTGCACGTGTCCGAACCATCTGAGCCTTGCTTCCCGCATCTTGTCATCCACAGGGGCCACACCCACCTTCTTCTGAATATCTTCATTCCTAATCTTGTCTATCCTAGTGTGCCCGCACATCCACCTCAGCATCCTCATCTCCGCTACCTTCATCCTCTGGATATGTGAGTTCTTAACCGGCCAACACTCTGCCCCATACAACATGGCCGGTCTAACCATAGCTCTATAAAACTTACCTTTGAGTGTCAGTGGCACTTTCTTGTCACAAAAAACCCCACGAATTTGGACATCGTATGAGGAATTTATAGTCATTTTACTAAGAATTGGGTTGCCAGATTTTTCGTATTAATTACGAAATTGCAACTGAATTCGTATTTAAAAATCTGCACTCTTCGCAAATATTGATACCAATATATTTCCTTCATCATAAGGTCAAATGGAGTGTTTCAAAAGCCTAACTTGACTAAAATTTCACAAGGAATCCATTGGACGCATCAAAAACGAGTTATGGAATCGTTTGGCTGGAGAAGCGAGGTAGAATAACTGACAGAAAAATATATAAAACAAGGGTATGTTCATTTGGTCATATTTTGAGTTGGGGAGCTAGGATTTGGGCGATTTTGGAGGCGATTTTCACCATATGGATTGGAGTAAGTATTTTTTACTCGTTTTTGGTTATATTTCATGAATCTATCTTCGTTTTTGGCATTTGATTGATGATTTCAAAGTGAAATTTGGGGGTTTTTGTCTAATGTTCATAATATAATTTTTTTAGTTTTGAACACCAATTTGGAGTCAGATTTGAGTGAAACTAGTATGGTTGGACTCGTAATTGAATGAGTTGCCGGATTTTATGAGTTTTGTCGAGTTTCGAGGGATGGGCCTGGGTGTGAATTTTGGCCGGATTTGGGATTTGATGTATGATTCTATCTTTATCATTTGTAATTGCTTCCTTGGGCCTTATCTGATGTATTTGAGTTGCTTTTGGCTAGTTTTGAGCCGTTTGGAGGTCGCTACGCGCGTGATGGCATTTCTAGAGCATCTCTTGGCTTGCTTGGTGTTGGAATTGGCTTGTTTAAGATAATTAACTCTTCTAAACTTAGTTTTGAGGGTATGAAACCTGGAATTACATGTTATGTGATTGATGATGAGGTGACGCACATGCTACGTGATGGGCGTGCACCCTGTGAGTTGCGACTCTGTTATTTTCATAGCACTATTTAGTGGTCCTATTTTGTTGATATCTGTGTTTTCACCATGTGATATGTAAATGAGTTGTCAATCATGCTAGATACCATGTTTAGGTTTTATGCTGATATTGTTAGGGCCCAGAGTGGTCGTTGCTTGCTGTCATCTCACTTATTTCATTGATATTTTGTACTCAGTCATATTCATGCATTCATATTATATCTCAGTCTCAGTTGTCACTTCTTGATACATCATATCATTGTTCCGAGTTATCTTCCATGACATTGTGAGACCGTGGGTGAGAGTAGGAGCCCGTTTGGATGGGCTTGTTTTAAGTGACTTTTAAGCCAAAAATAGCTTTTAAGCCATAAGTTAGGAATTCTAACCTTTGGGTTTTGGCTTGTGTTTGCCATTTTAGCTTAAAAACAAGTGCTTAAAAACACTTTTTTACTTTATCGAAACACCACAAAATGGCTTAAAAGTTATTTTGGCTTAAAAGCACTTAAAACAAGACAATCCAAATGGGCTCTAGAGAGATTGATGATTGAGTGAGGCGAGAGCCTGATTATGAGTGTCTGTTATGGGATCAGGCTGCACGCCGCAACAATTATATTGATAGCCCTTGGGCTGAAGAAGCCCCTCTAGAGTCTGTAACACACACCTAGTGAGCGCGGATGATATTATTAAGGGATGGATTTATCTGGAAATGGATTTGTCCCAAGTACTTGAACATGGAGATACATTTCTCAACAGGGTTGGATTGCCCATTTTCCTCGGTACCGGGTGACTTATAGCTAGTGTTGTATATATTTCGGGATGGATTTCCCTGGGTCGTATGGGCCATATACAGTATCGAGTGGTTGAGCATGATGATTGCAAAGTGTGAGACTGTGAGATTGAGTACTCTGAGAGTGGGAGTACATGATTCATCTCTGAGATACATGGCATCGGCATGCATATATGGCATATATGTATAGAGACACATTTTCCTCATGCTGTACGATATCATGTCATTCATGACTTTTTACACACATTGATACGTGGTCATAGAGAGGTATCTCACACTTGATATCTGAAAAGAAAATGAAGCATCTTATTTATTGTGGAAAGGATTTTTAGAAAAATTACAATTTGAAACTATCTCATATTTTACGATGATTTCGGTAAAGAATTTGGGTTTTCGCTGATATTCTTGAAAAGGGGGAGTATTTTCAAAAAACTCTGAAAAAGCTGAGCATTTTATCTCTGAGTTACTTCCTTATTTATATGCTCTTCGTTGTTATGAACTGATGTTGGTTATTTGTGTTGGACCCGACCTGTGTTCTAGCTCGTCACTACTTTTAACCTAAGGTTAGGTTTGTTACTTATTAAGTAAATGGGGTCGGTTGTACCCATACGACACTTCCTGCACATTGCGTATAGATTTTGGATGCCGATGTTGGTGTGTTCGACGGGAGCTGGATTGGAAGATGTACCTGCGTCCCCGTTGTGGCTGCCTCTTGTCCATGGTAGCCTTAGATTTTAAAACTCTATTTATGTACTTTTCAAGCAGAAGGTGTATTTAGTTCATATCAGCTTTGTAAACTTTATTCTTAAAAGCTCATGATTTGTAATACCAGTCCTTGGGAAATGTATGAGATTCAGATAATTCCTTTATTTTAATTGTTTTACTAAGTTAATTAGAAATGGATAATTGTTAATTGACTTACCTAGCGGGTTGGCTTGGGTTCCATCATGACTAGTGGACTTTGGGTCTCGATAGATTGGTATCAGAGCTCTAGGTTCATAGGTTCTACAAGTCATGAGCAAGTGTCTAGTAGAGTCTTGCGGATCGGTATGATGACGTCCATACCTATCTTCGAGAGGATACATGGCATTTGGGATATACTTCCATCTTTCTTGCCTTATCGTGCGACATTGATTCATTTTGAAGTGTAATCTTTTGAATTCCTTCCACGCATTCGTATGCGCACATGAGTGCTCATTATCAATTGTGCATCGATAGCTTGTGATCCCATGGATGAGGTGCGAGATGTGATTTCAGTATGCTGATGAAGGGCCAGTCTGGAGGACTTGAGGCCAGGTTTTGATTGTAGCTTGAGAATAGAGATGTTGATGGTGTGAGCACGTGCTTTTGGATTTATATGTCCTATAATGTCCCTATTAGTGGAATTGTGATGAGAAGATTTTGCTTGAGGTGTAGAAAGAACTATTTGGTGCTTGATTTCCATCTTGATTTGACGTATAGTCTCGAGTTATGGGTGTGTTGAAGGATCCTTTTCATGTTGATTAGTTGAGGAGTGGTGCAGATTTTCATGTCGTGATATGAGTTGAGACTCAGGAAGATTAATTGGTTGCGTAATAGTTATGACTGTGGAAGGGTACAGAAAGATGTTAGTTTAAGGCTAAGCAGGTGGATTATCTCCTGCGGGATATCCTGAGGTCGTGTGATCCCTATGTTGTTTTTTGAGAGTTTATGTAGTGCAATTTGAGTTTGGATCACTTGTGGAAGTTGGCTTGACTGTTACGAGGATGAACGCGAGATTTGCAAATTTTTGAGTTATTATATGGTTTGTGCTACATGAGCTTAGGAATGATTTAGTTAAATCCTATTGCGGTGTTATGCCAGTATGGGGGTGGCTATTGTAAGTTATCAGATGCTTTATTCCTTGGCTTTGAGCCAAGTAGGGCAGTCTGCTATTGACGGGTTGATTGCATGGTATGTGTTATATTGGTTTCAGTTTAATGTATAATGTTGAATCAGTATGGCTTACGGAGGTTGAGATCGAGGATGACTCAAGTAAAGGAAAATTTGGATAAGTGTTGTGTTATGCTCTATGGGTATATGAGAAATATTGAATGGTGTCGAGACTCGCAGTATTTCTATATCATTGTGGTTTCTACATTTCAGTATCAGGAAGGTAAAATGAACAACTTTAGACTCAAAGAAGGTCTCTTCAGAGTGGGTATCTCGATTGTCGTACTTGTGGGGTTCTTAAGAGAGCATTCATCCACTTATGAGCCTTAGGGTGGTGTGCTATTATGCTTGGGTCTCGTGTGGTGAGTCTTGGTTGAGGATTATGGTATTATGGGGAGGAGAAGTATCAATTTGAAGGTAATTCGGAAGGAACTCAAAGAGTTAGGACAATTTGGTCACGGGTTGGATCAGCATGGTAACGGATGCGATTGGCTCTTTTGGTTATTATGATGTAGTGAGTGTCTACAAGTGTTTTGTGGTGATACTTTTGGGTTTTGACGGCCTGCATAGCTTGGTTGAGTTAAAAGGATTCAGTCCTGACGATTTGGTTTTGTGCAAATGGGATTTAGAGAGTTCTTGATGGTTCCTACCACGGTTAGAGATGTATATTTCCTACTGGCGTGAGGTGCATGTGATGTATAGTTATTTTCTCCCGGATGGGATCAAATGGAAAGTTCTTTGCTAATTAAGTATGTAGTTGCTTGTGACATGGAGTGGATTACGAAGTTCTTATATTCTTCGTATGATGGCATGTTATATTCGGTGTGTTGTGTATGATTGAGATTTGCATATGTAAGGTCACAATTCGGTTTTGAAGGGAAGGCCATGAGTCCTTAGGTAGCATGGACAGTTTTAGATGAATAGGTAAGTGATATTACTATTCGGTATGGCTTGATGAGAGTATGCATTTCAGAAGGGGCAATGCGTTTTGATTTATGGATACTTCATTGGTATTACGGCACTCTCCTAGTTGATCGACTGTTGATATTCAAATTTTGCTATGCAGCACGGAAGAATTTTAGAAGTATTCCTCAAGGGATGATCGTGTATGAGAGATGTGCTAGATATTCGCGTGGTGGAGTTGGGATCGAATATGGTGATTCGTGTGCTCTATGGATTTGGAGACTGAGAGTTCTCAAGAGTAGATTATTTCACGGTTATGGACTGTGAAGTTGTGGCCGAAGCTTGCCAGATTATAGTATGTGTTATGATTCAGTTATTGTGGATTTTCGGAGGGTTATTTATCTATTGTGGATGGCTAGAGTTGATGTGGGGTTCCATTGGTGTGCTCCATTATCACGACCCTCGTTCACCCTCCATGAACATGTCGTGATGGCACCTAGTTCCTACAACTAGGTAAGCCTAACAGTGCGAAAATAACAGTTTAACTTGGGGAATAATCAATTAAAACTGAACATATGAAAAATAACAACTGAATATAAGGCCGCCCGGCCTATACATCTCTAAAGATATGCGGAAGTCTACAACTCAATTCCAAAACCCGAAAACTCACGGGAAACACAGGCTAATAGAATTACCATAAGTACTCTAATCTCCAGAATATCTACATCAAAAGTATAACAGGATTACAGCTCTACAACTAGAATAAGGAAGAAGACTCTTCGGTCTGCGGACGCTGCAGATATACCTCGAAGTCTCCGTGTGTCTCCTCGCCTCAAGGATAGTGCGCCTGAGAAGAGGTACCTGGATCTGCACATGAAAAACATGCGCAGGAAGGGCATGAGTACACCACAGTGGTACTCAGTAAGTGCCAAGCCTATCCTCGGTTGAGTAGTGGTGAGGGAAGTCAGGGCCCTACTGAAGTAAAATATAATATTAATTAACAGTATGAAAATCTGACAGAAATAATGAGTACGGCAGTGAAATAAGATAGGCTAACGAAATAATAACAACTACACAAAGAACAAAATGGACACAGAATGACTACAGCTCAATACCAAGAATAACAATGAGGGTCTCCCAGGATACCGTCCTGTAGCCCTTCCTCAACTGTCCAGTGGATCTCCCGGGATACCGTCCCGTAGTCCAACTCATGTGCCAAACCGAAGGATCTCCCGGGATACCGTCCTGTAGTCCAACTATCAATATGCAGCGGGGATCTATCGGGAATCTAACCCGCACTCCCAAAGTAAAAGTGCAGGGGGATCTACTGGGAATCGAACCCGTAGTCCCAAAGTAAACAAATAGGGGGGGGGGGGGGGCTACCGGAATCCCACATCCGTAGTCCCAATGTAAATGCGCAACCACAGCCAGAAATATACCAAGTAATGAAGTACGAAATATAACGTAGATAGAACTAGCCTAGCATGCTTCACGTAGAACAGTCAAAACAACTCATGCAATTAGGCAAGCAAGTCAACTAAACATGATTTTTTCCTAATCTAGCACAAGTTATAATTTCAAGTAGAATAAGGCAAGTAAGAAAGAAACCAATCTCAATAACTTAAGTAAAACCGGATTTTTCCATCAATCGGCTCAAGTACGCGCCCGTCACCTTACGTACAAGCCACTCAAATATCAAGTAACAATCCTAAGGGGAAAAGTCCCCCACACAAGGTTAGACAAGCCAGTTACCTCGAATCGGCACCAAAATCAACTCTAAATCACACTTTTGTCACGAGTATCCGACTCCAAATGGCCAAAATCTATGCAATTCAATTACATATCGTAAGTAATAATGCAAACAACTGATTCCACTATTAAATTTAAAGCTAAGGCGCGAAAATAGGTAAAATGATCAAAACGCCCTTCAGGCCAACGTCTCGGAATTGAATAATTTTCACATTTTCAGAACCCTCGTACTCTCACGAGTCTAACCATATAAAAATCACCCAGATCGGAGGTCAAATGCCCACTCAACATCCAAAAGTTAGGTCTAAGAAGTTTTCCCCCAAACTATCCAATTTTTTGACCCTAAATTCAAATTCTAATGATGGATTTAACTAGAAAATGATGAAATATAGATAGGAGGGATTAAAGAAATATTACCCAATGGTCTTTTCTTCAAAACCCTCTGAAAATCGCCCTCTCCCGAGCTCTCAATTGATTTTTGTAACTTATGAACTCAAACCCTCGAAATTTCTATTTCTGCCCAGGGATATCCGCTTCTGCGGACAAGGGACCACTTCTGCAGTTTTCACTAAAAGGAACAGGGCCGCATCTGCGATAGTTGGGCCGCTTCTGTGATGCCTAAGCCGCTTTTGCGGAAATGGCACCGCTTCTGCGGTTTCGGAGGAAAAAGGAGACAAGCCGCTTCTGCGGCCACACAGCCGCTTTTGAGGTGCCGCATCTGCGGTTCCCAAGTCGCAGATGTAAAAGTACCAGAAGAAGGACATTCAGCTGCTGCAATTACTTCAAAATTCATCCGTTAACCACCGGAAATCATCCCGAGGCCCCCGGGACCTCAACCAAAAGCACCAATACCACCTAATACCTTATTCAAACTTGTACCTATCCTAAAAACACCTAAAACAACGCTGGAAAGGAATTAATCAAAGACTCAAGCCTAAGAACTTCAAATTCCAACAAAACACGCTTTCGATCAAAAACCTACCCGAACCTCGTCCGAATGACCTGAAATTTTGCACACACATCCCAAATGACATGAAGAAACTACTGTAACTTCCGGAATTCCAATCCGACCCTCGGATCAAAAACTCACTATCGGACCGGAAACTTATAAAATTCAAACTTCGGCATTTCAAGCCAAAATGAGCTACAGACTTCCAAAATACATTCTGAACACGCTCCCAACCCCGAAATCACCTAACGGAGCTAATGAAACCATCGGATTTCCATTCTGAGGTCGTCTTCATACTGTTCCGACTACGGACCACTTTTCAACACTTAAGCTCTCATTTAGGGACTAAGTGAAGCTCTCCGAAATTCAACACCGAACGTCCTGGCAAACCAAAATCGCAGAAATGAACTTAGGGGAAGCAGTTAATGGGGGATCGGGGCGTACATTCTTAAGACGACCGGCCAGGTCGTCACATCCATACTGCTATTGTTGAGCAATGTGCCATTCGGCTGTTGTTGAGCTTATTCGTGTTCTAAAATAATATATGAGTTACTCTTATATGCTACGATAAGTTGTGATTCGTTGGTTATGTGCACACATGGTGCGGTTCTATTTGGGCTTTATAGCAGAAATTAGAGCAATATGAGTATTTGGGTATTGCATGATTGACTGCGTGTTGGCCATATTCTTTCTAGATGGTGGCATTGTGTTATTTGCTCTCCGTGGTTATTGTAATGCACTTTGGGTACTTGATGTCGAATTTCGAGTGGTTATGGATTTTGAGCAGGGTGGCTCGAGGTATATAATATAGACCTGTGTTTGGATGGGGTCACGCATTATAGCGGAGTTATATAGAGGTATGAT
Organism: Nicotiana attenuata; assembly: GCF_001879085.1. Classification (NCBI taxonomy): domain Eukaryota; kingdom Viridiplantae; phylum Streptophyta; class Magnoliopsida; order Solanales; family Solanaceae; genus Nicotiana; species Nicotiana attenuata. The sequence goes on along the minus strand of NW_017671068.1, from coordinate 221,232 downwards.
CCTTTGTGTTAGATTTGTGTGTTTTGGTTCAGCGGTGTGTGATGGGTTCTTAGCATTGCGTCGTGGTGAAACCCATTGAGCATGCGGGACAGTTCTCTTGTTTGATGTCATTTGCCACGTTTGAGCACATTTGGAATGTTGCTTATGGGTGCACGGGTTGCAGGAGTTTCGACTTTAGATTGTATTGATGTGTCATGTCACTAGACAGGTCGTGTTGGATGAGATGCAGATATTGGACCTAGAATGAATACTATCCGAAATTGATTATAGCATGGTTGGGAGAATAATATCGAAAACCGGCTTAGAAATTTGCTATAGTCCTTGTTGAAGGAGAGGGAGCTCCATGACTTGTTGATTTGACGAATGGTTATGAGTTTCTGCGTGTTTCTTTTATCATTGGCAGTATATGAAGGTGTTAGAATGAGGATTTGTTTGATAAGAGGTTTATTACCAGCATTGGGTTGTTTTGAGCAGCTACTGTGATTAGAAATTATCGCTATGAGTGTTTGAGTTATGTGATATATCATGTGATTTCATCTTGGGTATGACTATGACTTGATACAACTTGTTCAGACTTATACAGTGTGTAGATGCGAGATTCTGATCTAATAGAAAATTTCGGATGTCGAAATTGGATTCTAATGCTTATGGGTTATGTTGGATTAAGAAATTCCAGTTATGTGGTGTTATCAGACCAATATGGGATAGTGTGACGTGGGATCACCCCCGGGTATGTGCATGGTAGGGTTACACGGCGATTTGATGGCTTATGGAACAACTCCGGGCACGTTTGAGGACGAACGTATGTTTAAGTGGGGGAGGATATAACGACCCGACCGGCCATTTTTCGCATTTGCACTTCGCTCGGTTGTTTGACAGTATGAGTAGCTCAGTATGATGTATTATGACTTATGTGGATCGTCGGTTTTGATTTTCAAGTTATTCGGAATTTAATTGGAAGAATGGTTCTCAGCTAGAAGATTTAAATTTGAATGGGATTGATCAAGTTTGAATTCTTAGAATTTGACCTTGTATTGGATTTCAGATGGTTTTGTTAGCTCTGTTGGGTGATTTTGGACATAGGACCGCGTCCGGATTGTGATTTGGAGGTCCGTAGTAGAATTTGGCTTGAAATGACGAAAGTTGGAATCTGAAAGTCGAATTCAGATTCCGGAAGTTGGAGCAGGTTCGTGATGTCAAATGTGACTTGTACGCAAAATTTGAGGTCAATTGGACGTGATTTGATAGGTTTCGGCATTGGTTGTGGAAATTTGAAGTTTGAAGTTCAATGATTTCAAATTGAGGTGTGATTCGTCGTTTCGATGTTGTTAAGTGTATTTTGAGGCCTCGAGTAGGTCCGTGTTATGATATGGGATTTTTTTGTATGTTCAAACAGGGTCTCGAGGGGCTCGGGTGAGTTTCGGATAGGTTTGGGTTGTGATGCGCTCGTTTTTTATATTTTGACGTCGTTTCTTCAAGCATAGGACTACATTAAACAAATGAGCTCCGATTTCTGTTTTGATTGAAGCTTTAGATCCGTATCGTAATTATGGAGCCATAGGAAAAAAAGAATCGTCTAATTTGGACATCGTATAAGCAATTTATGGTCATTTTACTAAAAATTAGGTTACCAGAATTTTCGGATTAATTATGAAATTGCCACTAAATTCGTATTTAAAAAGTCTACAGTATTTTCAAATATTGAAACCAACATATCTCCTTCATTATAAGGTCAAATGGAGTGATTCAAAAGCCTCACTTGACTAAAATTTCACAAGGCATCTATTGGAGGTATCAAAAGTGAGTTTCGGGATCATTTGGCTCGAGAAGCGAGGAAGAATAGCTAGCAGGAAAATATATAAAATAAGGGTTTGTTCATTTGGTCATATTTTGAGTTAGGGAGCTCGAATTTGGGCGATTTTGGAGGCAATTTTCACCATATGGATTGGAGTAAGTGTTCTCTACTTGTTTTTGGTTATAAATCATGAATCCATCTTCGTTTTTAGCATTGGATTGATGATTTCAAAGTGAAATTTGGGGGTTTTGGCCTAATGTTTCATAATATGAATTTTTCAGTTTTGAACACCGATTTGGAGTCGGATTTGAGTGAAACTAGTATGGTTGGACTCGTAATTGAATGGGTTGTTGGATTTTGTGAGTTTTTTTGAGTTTCAAGGCGTGGGCTCGGGTGTGATTTCTGGCCGAATTAGGGATTTGATGTAGGATTCTATCTTTATCGTTTGTAATTGCTTTCGTGGGCCTTATATGATGTATTTGAGTTGCTTTTGGCTAGTTTTTTGCCGTTTGGAGGTCGCTACGTGCGTGATGGCATTTTTGGCGCATCGCTTGGCTTGACCGGTGTTGGAATTGGATTGTTTAAGATAAGTAACTCTTCTAAACTTAGTGCTAAGGGTATGTAACCCTGAATTAAATGTTATGTGATTGATAATGAGGTGACGCACATGCTAGGTGACGAGCGTGTTGGCGTGCACCCTGTGAATTGTGACTCTGTTGTTTTCATGGCACTGTTTAGTGGTCCTATTTGGTCGATATCTGTGTTTTACCATGTGATAAAGTAACTTAGCTGTCAATCATGCTAGATATCATGTTTAGGTTTTATGCTGATATTGTTAGGGCCTAGAGTGGTCGTTGCATGCTGTCATCTCACTGATTTTGTTGATATTTTATACTCAATCATATTCATGCATTCATATCATATATCTGTCTCAGTTGTCACTTATTGATACATCATATCGTTGTTTCGAATTAGCTTCCATGACATTGTGAGCCCGTGGGTAAGACTAAAGAGATTGATGACTGAGTGAGGCCGAGAGCCTGATTTTGAGTGTCAGTTATAGGATCGGGCTGCACGTCGCAGCAATTATATTGATTAATAATACCGCTTGGGATGAAGGAGCCCCTCTAGAGTCTGTAACACACCCCAAGTGAGCGCGAATGATATTATTAAGGGATGGATTTCCCTAAAAATGGATTTGTCCGAAGTACTTGATACATGGAGATAGATTTCTCCACAAGGTTGGATTGCCCTTTTTCCTCGGTACTGGGTGATTTATAGCTAGTGTGGTATATGTTTCGGGATGGATTTCTTTGGGTTGTATGGGCCATATACAGTACCAAGTGGTTGAGCATGATAAGTGGAAAATGTGAAACTGTGAGATTGATTACTCTGAGAGTGTGAGTACATGATTCATCTCTGAGATACATGGCATTGACATGCATATATGACATACATGCAAAGAGAGGTATTTTCCTCATGTTGTACGGTATCACATCATTCATGACTTTTTACATACATTAATATGTGGTCATAGAGAGGTATCTCACACTTGATATCTAAAAAGAAAACAAAGCATCTTATTTATTGTGAAAAGGATTTTTAGAAAAATTACAATTTTCAAACTATCTAATATTTCAGACGATTTCGGTAAAGAATTTGGGTTTTCACTGATATTCTTGAAAAGCGAAACTTTTTTCGAAAAACTGTGAAAAAGCTGAGCATTTCATTTCTGAGTTACTTCCTTATTTATCATCTACATTGTTACGAACTGCTGTTGGTTATTGGTGTTGGACCCGACCTGTGTTCCAACTCGTCACTAATTTCAACCTAAGGTTAGGTTTGTTACTTATTGAGTACATGGGGTCAGTTGTACTCATACTACACTTCCTGCACATTGCGTGTAGATTTCGGATGCCAATGCTGCTGTGTTCGACGGGAGCTGGATTGGAAGATGTACCTGCGTCCCTGTTGTGGCTGCCTCTTGTTTGTGGTAGCCTTAGATTTTAAAACTCTGTTTATGTACATTTCAAACAGAAGGTGTATTTAGTTCATATCAGCTTTGTAAACTCTATTCATAGAAGCTCATGATTTGTACGACCAGTCCTTGGGAAATGTATAAAATTCAGATAATTCCTTTGTTTAATTGTTTTATTAAGTTAATTGGAAATGGATAATTGTTAATTGCTTACCTAGAAGGTTGGGTTAGGTGCCATCACGACTAGTGGACTTTGGGTTGTGACAAAATTGCATCAAGAAGATATTCGAGATGGAAAATATTGCAACATTCATAGTATTTGATTTCAAGTAATATAAGTGTAGAATCTCTATGAATCCTCTAATTCTTCTTTCCAATAGTAAATAAATTAAAGGGCCTTTGAGCTTGATCTTGAATATGTAGTTGTTGCCACAAACGATGATCTTGAATTCAACTAGCACGAACTTTGATTTGAACTCGTACTCCTTGAATCTTGATTTTTTCTTTGTTCTTGAGCTTGAACTTGATTTCTTGAACTTGAACTTGATTGCTTGAAGTTTGAAACTTGTGGAGGAATTTGCAGCGTTTGATCCATAAGCTCTTTATTGCTTCTTGTTAAAACTTCTGGTGTCTTTTTTGGGTTATGAAGACCCTTGTTTATAGTTTTGGGAGAAAAGAGTTATGATAAGATCAAACTCTTTCTGACCAATCAAATTGAAGTGTGAAAAGACCGCATTTGATTGGCCAAAACATGTCACTTGCACGCGTGGTACGACATCATTTGCCTTTTAGTGTGACTTGACATGCCTTGTCATTTTAACACATGCCATGATCCTATTGCCTCTTCCGCTTGACTTGGCGTGCCACATCACACGACACCAAATTGGGCCTCTAGGAAGATGATATCTTGGGCTTAATGAAGTGGGCTCATCACTTTAAGCCAATTAAATGGTCTAGCCCAATGATAGATATAGAAAATTAATGACCACTAAACAATAATAGTTTCTAAAAATTCCTCAAAAGAATATTACATATAAAGGTAAAAATACAAACAAATGTAATATGCAAACAACCATAACAGAAAAATGTGATGACCCGAAAGGCCATCTTGTGTTTTAGAACTCAATCCAGCACATTTAAGCCTTAAAAATCTTATTTTTAACCTCCTTGATTTGCGTGCATAGTCCGGGTGTGTTTTAGAAAGATTTTATGTTAAAAGTTGATGAAAATAAGAAATTTTACCTAAAAACATCCTTCGAGTTGACTTCGGTCAACATTTTTAGTAAACAGACCTGGATTTATGATTTGACGATCCCGGTGAGTCCGTATTGTAATTTGGGACTTGGGCATATGTCTGAAATCAAAATCGGAAGTCCCTAGTCCGAGATATCGGACTTCGTTGAACATTAAAAGTTAAAGACTTAATGAAATGGAAATGTTTGACCAAGGTTTGACTTTTTGGATATCGGGTCCGTATTTTGGTTCCAGAATCCAGCATAGGTCCAATATCAGATTTATGACTTGTCTCTGAAATTTGATGCAAAACGGGATAGGTTTGACGTGATTCGGACGTCCGATTGAGAAATTAGAGAGTTTCAAAGCTTTCTTGAAAATTTCATTTGAATTGGAGCTAAATTTGTAGTTCTAGGCGTTATTTTGGAGATTTGATCGTGCGAGCAAGTTCGTATGATGCTTTTAGACTTGTGTGCATGTTTGGGTTGGAGCCCCGAGGGCTCAGGTAAGTTTCCAATAGGCAACAAAGTGATTTGAACTTGGAAACATTTGCTGGTGTAACTGATCTTGTTGCAGGCCTCTGATCTCGCATTGGCGAGATCAGGCATCGCAATTGCGACCTCTGCAGGTTCCGCATTTGCAAGCTTCTGATCACAAATGCGAAGAGTAGCTGGGCCATACAGTCCTCGCAGTTGCGAAGAATTCTTCGCATTTGCGAAGTAAAGCTGGGAGAGGCAGTGATCGCAAATGCGATCATTTAGTCGTATTTGCGAAGATTCAAGTTCGCTATTGCAAACTTATCTTCGCAATTGCGAAGGCAGCAGTGGTACGGAGGACCTCGCATTTGCGAAGCTCAGGTCGCAAATGCGACATCTGTAGTTGTGTAAATGTGACTTAGACGGGATTTTTCTCCCATTCTTCAAATATTCAAAACTTGAAACACAAGAGGCGATTTTCTAACGACCTTTTCTTCCCCAAATAATTGGTAAGTGATTCTAAACTAGTTTCTTTCAATCTTTCACTTCATTTTACAAGATATCAACTTAAAACCTAAGCTTTTCATGGTGGAATTGGGGATTTTTGGGTAGAAACTAGGGATTTTTAAATTTGGGGATTTAGACCTCAAATTCAGGTCAAATTTCAAAAACAATTATATATCCGGGCTCGGGCGTGAATGGGTAATCTGGTTTTGGTCCAAATTTCGGGTTTGGACCAAGCAGGCCCAGGTGTTGACTTTTGTTGACTTTTTCAATGATGACCTAAATCGAATTTTTTTAGTGGGTGAATCCTAAGGCTCATTTTGAATCATTTGGTTGGTCATTTGTTTGTTCGGGGGCTAGTTGGAAAAACAAAGTTGTGGTTGAGCTTTGAGTGGTCCTTGGAGCAAGGTAAGTGTTGTGTCTAACCTTACTTGAGAGAATTAGGAACCCTCGGACTATTTGCTATGTGGTTCTCGTGTGAGCGGCGTATATGCAATGTGACGAGTGCTTATACGCCGCCAAATTATCTATTTTTCCCTAAATTACTGTTTTCCCTTAACTGTTTCCTTCCCTGTCTTAATTGTTATATGCTCTAAATGGATGCTTAACTGCTACATGTTTATCAATATCTTCTTCTGTTAACCATGTTAGCTCTTTTCGTAGTTCTCCTAAACCCTGCTACTTGCTTCATTTGACTTGTTTGCACCTTCCACTTGTAAATTGCTGGATTGATCTCGCTGTGTAGTATTATTTTTGTAGATTCTATATTGAACAAGGTTTCCTTTTCTTGGTTTAGTTTGGTATTTATTTATCGTAAAGGCCTTGTGATTTATATTGTTGATTTGACAGTGTAAATTGAGTTTTTGGTACTGATATGGTGGGATCGGGTTGCGCGCCGCAGCAGGTATAATAAGGGAGGATTGATATGGTGGAATAAGGGTGAATATGTATATACGGTGGATCAGGTTGCACGCCGCAACAGGTTGAATAAGGGTGGATTGATATGGTGAAATAAGGGTGAATTATGATATTGATATTGATATATGATGGGATTGGGTTGCGCGCCGCAACAAATCTATATTATTTACTATTATTGATATTGTTACGGTGGAATAAGGGAGAATTATGTGATGTCTGGTGTGATCGGGTTGCGCGCCGCAACAACCTATATGTTTCCATTTCCTGAGCTGCGTTGTTTCTCAGTATTATTATCTGAACTCGTATGGATTGGTAATTTTGGACGACCCTAGTGTATTTCCGAGGCTGTGGTTATCATTTTCTGTTGGATGTTTGGATTCTATTCAATATTCCCATCATTATGTCATTATTATATATTGCATACAGGTTATAGTGTAGGTGACCTACCTTAGCCTCGTCACTACTTCCTCGAGGTTAGGCTCGGCACTTACCAATACATGGGATCGGTTGTATTGATACTACACTCTGCACACTGTGCAGATTTTGGAGTCAATCCCAGCGGCTGTTTTAGCGTGCCCGGATTGGACACCGGCGGAGACTTGAGGTACAGCTGTTCAGCGCCCGCAGCCCTTGGAGTCCCTATCCTCTTTTCTTTTTAGCTGTATAACTTCATTCAGACAGCTTTGTACTTATTTCAAACCTTTATGTTTATTACTTTAGAAGCTCCTACACTTGTGACACCAGGTTCAGGGAATTGTAATAGACGTTTGGTAGTTTTATCTTCCGCATTGATATTTCAGTTATTCCAATTATCTCTCGTTATTTAATTAAATTGCTAAAAATTGGTAAATTGTTCTAACGTTGGCTTGCCTATCAAATGAAGTGGTAGGCGCCATCACGGTCCCAACGGTGGGAATTCCAGATCGTGACAAAAAATATCAAATCACCTATTAATAAAAATAATCGAATCACCTATGTCACGACCTAAAATCCACTATAGGTCGTGATGGCGCCTAACGCCGCTGTCAGGCAAGCCAACGATAACTCATCCACTTAATTACTCATTATTTATTACTTTTGAAATCATAATTTCAATTAATTAAATAATATGAAATAGAATTTACAAGGTGAAACAATGATAATTACATGAACTACCATAATAAACATCCGGTAGTGTCACGACCCTGAACACGGACCTGGTCGTGATGGCGCCTCTCGTGAAGACAAGGCCAGCAGACACACTTCCAATTCACTTTAAGCAATTAAAATAATAAATACTAAGTCTTTAACAACATTAAAATCCCAAAAATAAACGGCTAACAGTACAAATTGCAAAATTAAAACCAACACAGCCCGACATCGGGGTGTTACCAGTCATGAGCATCTAAAATAATACTACAAGTCTGAAAGTCTACTCCACTACTACATAACTGGATCAGAAAGGAAATAAGATAGAGGGAGAATGCACTGGGCTACGAATCGCCGGGCAACTACCTAGTAAATCTCCGAAAATCTGTTGGACATCTATCAACTCTTGCTAGCAGGACCTATAGCGCCCGAATCTGCACACATGGGTGCAGGGAGTAAAGTGAGTACTCCAACTCAGTGAGTAATAACAATAAATGTAGGCTAAGCGATATAAAATCACGTTAAACACAACAATAAGCTATAAGAGGCAGAATAAAATCAGTAAACACAATTAAATAGTGGAATCTCATAAAACACCATCTAAGCAGTTAAACAAATAAAGGAAATGCAGCTAGAAAAGGTAAACACATAAGAACCGCCCCTCGGGCACAATAACAACAGAATTAGCCCCTCGGGCAATATCATAGAACAATACCAGCCCCTCGAGCTATATCTCATATTACAATGGGTACCCGCGCTCACTGGGGGTGTACAGATTCCGGAAGAAGCCCCTTATGGCCCAGGCGCAACATCAAGCCATCTCGTGGCATAATCAACAGGCTCTCGGCCTCATATCAATCACAAGCCACCTCGTGGCGTACGATCTCAGGCCCTCTGCCTCATTATCATAATCAGTATATCACCGCTGCGGTATGCAGCCCGACCAAAAACTATCCTCAAAACACAGGCCCTCGGCCTTACTTAGTCTGAATCTCATAAGCCCCTCGGGCAACAGTAAACATGATGTCGCGCCCCCTTTTTCTCGCGAAATCGGGTTCATGACATTTGGAGGGACGACTCGTTCCTTTTGGGAACTACGTTTTTGAAGAGTCGCTACCTAATGATTTACGGTGCATTAGGACACCTTACAGGGTTCAATTATAACTAAACTTGTGATAACCAGAGCTAGTGTAAGGGCTAGAAATTATCCTAAGGGGAAGGTGTTGGGCACCCCTCAGGATCCACTAGTGTCGTTCCCGGCCAGACAATTCTTTGTGAATTTGGGGTACAATCAACATATAAGCAAATAAGGCTCAAGTAAGAGGGGATTTCAATTCATATTGGTTTGAAAGTAAACAAATTTGAAAGAACAATCAAAAAGCTAATTTTGAAAAGAAGTCATAATATTTTAAAGACAAAGAACGAAAGGGGAAGGGGGTCCTAGGTTTATTTATAATATGGATCACATCAATGCAATACTCGGTAATCACTCCTCAAAGAGGGGCTACACATGGTATTAGCGCACCGGTCATCATATCCATATCTACCCTTCCCGCCCTGTTAAGGTATTAAAGCGCGGATTGGTCTCGATCACGTATTGCATGCTATTACCCATCCCATTCCTATCAGTCCCGGAGGTACTTAGGACTACTAATCCTAAAGGGAGGGATATTAGAGTTATTTGAGGTTTCAAAGGTAAAAATTCTAAGGCGACATACGAAACATATAAAGACTGCACATTAAAGTGGGGAAACACATATGCATATAAGGCTCAAGTATACCTCCTCAAACAAAAGCACATAAATACCATACCTTGCACATACTTTTTAGGTCTGATTTAAAGCACATAAAGACGAGGGAAGTTAACTGTTGAGGCAGCTTAGTCTATTACAGAACTCAGATAAGAAGTCTGAATCAGGCCTTCCTGCTGGTTGTAGCAATTAATAAAGCGAATTTAGTTTTTCAATTATTATCCTAAGGCTTGCCTGAGAGCTTAGACGGAGTCCTATAGGCATGATGTCTATTCAATTCAGAAGGGGATGAGACAGTAAAAACTCTAAATAAATTATTTAAAATCCTATGGGCATGCTTGCTAAACCTTGTTAAGTAAGGGGATTAGATTATTAAAAGAAGTTCAGAAGGGACAGAATTAAATTAGACTAGTTACAGGTTCTGCAGGTGATAGTATCTACTATTACTGATTTTTAATCCTATGAACAGGATATCTAATATTGCATGGGAATGAAAACGAGTCAGATTTATTTAAGAATCCATGCAGGCATGATTTCTATATGTTACTGATTTCAAAATTATGAACGTGATACTTATTTAGCTGTTTAGAACCTAAAGCATGATATCTAAGTGGCATGCGGAATTCGAATACGACCTATAGACAGGTTATCTAGGTGTGAAACTGAACAAACAGGATTTAATATAATCCTAGAGACATGATTTCTGATGTAACTTGAAAGTGCAGAGTTAATGAAGTCCTATAGACATGATTTCTAACGCAGCTTGAAAGTGCAGAATCAAAGGAGTCCTATAGACATGATTTCTAATGCAGTTTGAAAGTGCAGAATTAAGGAAATCCTATAGGCATGATTTCTAATGCAGTTTGAAAGTGCAGAATTAAAAGAAATCCTATAGGGATATTTTCTACCCTTGCATGCATAATCACCCAACCGTTTTTCACTAGCCAGCCCCAGATGTTCATTACAAATTATTACAAACCAGGAATAATAAATTACATCAGAAAAAATACAAAAAAATTACAACCATAGGAAGCCTGATTCTTGCCTTCCTCTCCGAGTTATGAGATAAACCAACTCAAGACCACAGATCCAAAGCCTTTCTTAGACTTGAGTGTGTCAGAGTTCCCTAAGGGCCTTAATAGGACCCCGGGCAGTGCTCACACCCAAGTTTCATAACCAGAACAGGGACAAGTGCAGCGTGGAAGTGCCAACCCTCATGTGTCCAAGTTCAGAGGGAGCTCATGGGTCCCGAGGCAAGGCTCACACGAGGGGGGAGGGGCAGAACATAAGTCTAAGAAGATAGTGCATGTGCAAACAGAGGAATAAAGGAAAGGGGTAAAGGGTGGCAGGGAAACAGTTACAGAGTTGACAACTTCATACAAAAGGGGTTCAAGGGTTGGGAATTGCAGAGAGCCTATGTACTTAGGCATGCACAGCAACAGGGGTGTTGCCATGATTTTGAATCAACCAGAACACACACATATAAGGGTGACATAGAGGTAATGATCCTAGGAGGACCAAGTTTGGGTCATGTTCAGCAATATTCGATGCTTTCATGCCCCAAAACAACCCATAAGCATCAAACCGATTGGGGTAGGGATTTAGGATTCATAATGCACTAATTCAGAACAAGGAAAAAGAAATCACAGCATGCTTAATAAAGGTACTGAAGTAGATACAAGCAGTAGGCAGACTAGATTGCAAGAACATTAATTAACCAAGTTGTTGTTGATGCTGAAAACTTAATTTGAACATACCAGTTTAAAGAAGCAAAATGTAGTAAAGAAAAGCTGTATGACTTTGAAATATAGCTTTGGCTTTTAACAGGTCACAGTGCAAGTAGTAAAGCAAGAGAGAGTGTTTTTACTCTAAGTGTGAGTTTTTTGAATCCAAAGTGTTCGTATCTCTGTGTTTATGAGAGAGCAAGCTACTTATAGTTTGAAAACAAGTAGAAAATAAGGCAAGAATCATAGCTTAGCTGTAATTACGGAACTATGGGCTAATTAAAATCAAATCAGTATAAGTACTTCCTTTAATTAAGGAGTTAAATTTAAATGGTAACATGCAAATACTAAGTAAGGAAAGAAATCACACAAGGCTGAAAATAACAAATAAGGGAACATTTTCAGCATAGTACAAGTACACAATATGTAACAGAGACTAGGTTCATTAGATTCTAAACAAGGAAAGGTCGGTAAGAATCAAATACCAATGTAACCGAGGTAAGGGAATTAATCAAATTAAGTAGAAAAGTAGGGATCGAAGGTTCACAGGGAAGTGTTCAAATAAGACCAAGAAACAGGGAAATCAGTAAGGCGAAACAAGGAAAGAATCAATTACTTAACATACGAGTGTAATCAGAATTTCACAAGGGATGATTTGAAATAAGTCCAAAATTGAAGGTCATTTAAGAGGGGAATTCAGCATATAAATAGAGTGCATATACATTAGGCATGCGAAGCCAAACTATGGAAAAGAGAAGCAGCACACAATAACAATCACATAGTCAGTAGACAGTGAACTATCGAAACATGGTAGTCACATAGGTCAATTTCATTAACTTAGTAACAAAGAGTTGAGAGAGTATCAGAAGCATGCAGAGGGTTAAGTAAAAAGGCCCTTCTGAAAAATTATAGTCGAGTTTCAATAATAGTAGGAAATCAAAATCACATAAAGAACAAATGCTGAAACAAAAGGTTTCAAATCCAGTCAAGCAACTTCAAACAGATGAGTTGCACAAGCAGTTTCAGAAGTTCGGACAGGCCCCCAAAGAAATTAGGGTTTTTCAAACCAATCGAACTCAAAGATGACGAACAAGTAAATCACACAAAAAATAGTCTCAGAAACTCGAATGAACCCAAATTAGGGTTTTCAACACCAATCGAGTCTAAGGATGAAAACAGATAATTCAAACAATTATTAAAAAAATAGATTCAGAAACCTCAAAAGAGATTAAGGCTTTTAGCATGCAAACTCCAGTAGAAGAACAACATAAGGAAAACACAGTAGAACATGTCAAAAAATCAGGGAAAGCTTCGAGACAACTTAGCAAAAACCCTAATCGGAAAAGATAAAGGGTTTTAAAGGTAGGGTTTTAGGGGAAACTTTTTAAAAACGTTTAAAGGTTTTGAGCAAACACAGATCTAAAACAGATGTAAAAGAAATCGGAAGAACCTTGAAGGTTAGGGTTTCAGAAGAAACCCAAATGGTGAGAAAGGCTTTGAAAAACCATCGATCTAAGCAGGAGAGTCAAGAATCAGACTCGAATAGCCTTGGCTGGCCGGAGAAAGGTCAGAGACGACCGGATAACAGTCATAAACTGAAAACGACCAAGGTCTGGACCAAACTTTCCAGGATCTAGCCTTGAAACCAAGATAACCGAACATGTAGGAGGTTGATACAAGCCTCCGATGGCCTTGGAAGCCATGGATTTAGGAGGTTTCAGGGTTTGAGTTGAGGGCGGCGGCTAGGGTTTGAGAGGGGTTTGAGAGATTAAGGGATTTAAAGGCGGCGGAGTGTATGAAATGGGGTTAGGGTTAGGGGTCGTTTGAATTAAAAAAGGTAAGGGTCGATATTGGCCGTTGATCATTTAGATCAACGGCTAGGATTAGGTAGGGGATCCGGGTTGGGTTATGAAGATGGGTTTGGGTCGGATTAATTTGGAATTGGGTCAGGGTCATTGGTCCTCAGATTGGGTTTAATTGGGGTGCCAAATCAGGCTGAAATTGAAATTAAAATGGGCTAACATTTAAATAGCCACTTTTCCCTATTAGATTTATAAAAAATAGTAAAATAATTTCTAGAAATAAATTAAAGGTACAAAGATGACTAATAGTACATAATTATCAAATTAAAAATACTGGACTTGATTTTTATAGACATAAACGCAATTAAATCTAAAAGAGGCTAATATTGCAATTATATACAATTTAGCTTTAAAAATACTAAATAAATTTGTGAAAATATGTAAAAATTATATTAGCCACATTTTAATATAAATATGAAAATCCAATAAATTAATCACCAAAAATGATAATTTTGGGAATAATTATTGGGTTTTTTCTGGAAAAAATAGGGCAATAAATTGATTTAAAAATCCTTAAAAATTAAGAAAAAATAGTAAAACATTTGGGCATACTTATATAGGCATGCTCATGCTATTTTGAAAGTAGTTTGCATGTTTAATAATATATAGGGAAAATTGGGTATCAAACAGCTGCCCCTCTTTACCAGGGAAAGATGAAAGAGTTGTCGGGTAAAGATATGATGACCAATTTTGACCGAACGAAATGGTTGGAGGAGGCTTAGGCCGTGACCTGGCTTCCGAGCTGCCTGCATATCCCTGGTTTTACAGGAATCAGGCCATATGTAGTTCAGGATCCATCGGCGGAGTATGTCGATGGAGACTCCCAAAAACGGATGCAATATTTAGGTCGGGATGAATGGCTAAGGTTTGATAGGCCTGCGGGAACTGGAGCGGGATCGCTCCTGCCGAGATGGCCGTTGCTCGTCGATTTACCTGCAAATAAGCAATACAAGTATATATGGTGCGTAAATTTAAACATGATGCAAATTCCCGTCGGACCATGAAGGTTGTCTTCAGACGGTTAGAATGACGTCCTTAGACCATGATGTCCTGGACCATGAAGCGTAGAATGAAGGATTCGCAGGCCATGACATGGCGTTCTCGGGCTATGAAAATGGTACCTCCGAACAATGACGCCTTTGGATAATTTGGCGATCTTTCAGCCCAAGAGATGCAGTATTTGGCGATCTTCCAGCCCATGCAATGCAGTATTTGGCGATCTTTCAGCCATGCAAACGTAGATAAGGTGGCGATCTTTTTGCCATGCAAATGCGGGATAAGGTGGCGATCTTTCAGCCATGCAAATATAAATAACGCGGCGATCTTTCAGCCTTGTAAATGCAGATAAGGTGGCGATCTTTCAGCCATGCAAATGTAAATAAGGCAACGATCTTTCAGCCATGCAATGTAAATAAGGTGGCGATCTTTCAGCCATGCGAATGTAAATGAAGTGGCGATCTTTCAGCCATGCAAATGTAGATGAGGTGGCGATCTTTAAGCCATGCAAATGTAGATAAGGTGGCGATCTTTCAGCCATGCAAATACAGATAAGGTGGCGATCTTTCAGCCATGCAAATGTAGATGGAGGTAGAGCTTAACCTCAGAAGCCAGAATGGTAACCTTATGCAATGCAGGAAATGCAGATGGAGACAGCGTTTAGTCTCGGAAGGTAGAATGGTAGCCTTATACAATTCAGGAAATGCAGATGGAGACAACATTTAGTCTCGGAAGGCAGAATGGTAGCCTTATGCAATGCAGGAAATGTAGAGGGAGATAGCGTTTAGTCTCGGAAGGCAGAATGGTAGCCTTATGCAATGCAGGAAATGTAGAGAGAGACAACGTTTAGTCTCGGAAGGCAGAATGGTAGCCTTATGCAATGCAAGAAATGTAGAGGGAGACAGCGTTTAGTCTCGGAAGGGAGAATGGTAGCCTTATGCAATGCAGGAAATGTAGAGGGAGACAGCGTTTAGTCTTGGAAGGTAGAATGATAGCCTTATGCAAGAAATAAAAGGGGAAATTGTAATAGAGTTTTCTTAGCTAATAGCAGATTGTGGTATCGTGACTGCTTGGGACATCATGATTACAGAATGCCACTGGTGCATCTGGATAGCAAATGTTGGTAAGTGCAACAGTTCTGAGAGTTGTATTCCTGAACAATGTTCGTCTCATGAGTGTATAGTATGTCAGATGCTTTCGTAATCCAAGTGCCTGCATCCAAAGATAAATCGTGAGTTTTGTAATGGGGGAGGTTAGTTCGTATCCCTGCTGGCTCTCCTTGGCCTGTTCGGCTTTGATCTGGTGATACGGTATGTATCATTGGGGTAGCGTCGCTAAACAAGGCAATTTCAGAAATAATCTTGCATGATTTTTTGTAAAAATATGACATAGGTATACAATTAAGAAACAACTTTTAGATGAACCGACGACTGCGACGTGGATCAAGACATTGCGACCTCTCTTGCTACGGAATTTTGAGGGTCCTCCTCAAAATTCTGCCCCAGTTTCCAATTTCGGGGGGAAATGAAATTTTTTATTAAATTGTGACCAAACCCATAAGGCTGCCTACGTATCCCCTCTTAAACGGGAATCAGGTCAGGTGTAGTTCAGTTACATCATATAGGGAAAACATAAAGATTACACATAGTAACGTTTGACTGCATCTGAATTAATCGGCTTTGGCCAAACTTCTCCGTCCATTTCTGCAAGTATGAGGGCTCCTCCTGTCAAAACTCGGTGAACCATGTATGGCCCTTGCTAGTTGGGCGAGAACTTCCTTTTGGCTTCGTCTTGATGCGGATAATTTTTTTTAATAACAGCTGCCCTGGTGTGAACTGTCTCGGCTTGACTCTTTTGTTGAAGGATCTGGACATTCTGTTCTGATAAAGTTGACCATGGCAGACTGCGTTCATCCTTTTCCTATCTATAAGAGCTAGCTGCTCGTAACGACTTTTTTCCCATTCTGCGGTCGTCGAGCTCGGCCTCCTGTATAATCTTTAAGGAAGGAATTTCACTTCTGCGGGAATGACGACTTCTGTACCATAAACCAGCATATAGAGGGTTACCCCAGTTGATGTGCGGACTGTGGTGCGATACCCCAATAAAGTAAATGATAGCTTCTCGTGCCACTGCTTATGCTTCTTTATCGTTTTCCTCAATATCTTCTTGATATTCTTATTGGCGGCTTCTACGGCTCCATTCATCTGAGGCCTGTAGGCTGTGGAATTCTTGTGTTTGATCCTGAAGGTTTCACACATAGCTTTCATCAAGTCACTGTTGAGGTTGGAGCCATTATCAGTGATGATCGACTATGGGATACCGAATCGACAAACAATACGGTCACGGACGAAGTCTGCCACGACCTTCTTGGTCACTGCCCTATAGGATGCTGCTTCGACCCACTTGGTGAAATAATCGATGGCTACTAGGATAAACCTGTGCCTGTTTGAAGCAATGGGCTCAATTGGACCGATAACGTCCATTCCCCAGGCGACGAATGGCTAAGGCGAGCTTGTTGCATTGAGCTCATTTGGCGGCACCCTTATCATGTCGGCATGAATCTGACAACGGTGGCATTTTCGGACGTACTAGATGCAATCTGTCTCCATAGTCATCCAAAAGTAACCAGCTCGAAGTATCTTCTTGGATAAGACAAAACTGTTCATGTGTGGACCGCAGGTCCCAGCGTGAATCTCCTCTAGTAGTCTGGATGCTTCCTTTGCGCCGACATACCTTAATAATCCCAAATCAGGGGTCCTCCTATACATGATTCCTCCGTTGTGAAAGAAATTGTTAAACAATCTCCGCAGCGTGCGCTTTTGGGTATGATTGGCAAGCTCTGGGTAATCTCCTTTCGCCAAATATTACTTGATATCATGAAACCAAGGCTTTCCGTCTGCTTCCTCTTCAACATGGGCACAGTAAGCTGGTTGATCATGGATCTTTACTGGAATGGGATCAATGAAGTTTTTGTCGAGATGCTGTATCATGGATGACAGGGTAGCCAATGCATCAATGAATTTGTTCTGGATTCTGGAAACATGTCGGAATTCTGTCTTTATGAACCTCTTTCTCAACTTCTGTACATGATGCAGATACGGGAGTATCTTTGAGTTCTTGGTTGCCCATTCCTCTTGTACCTGATGTATGAGTAAATCTGAATCTCTGATTATTTGCAACTCTTGAATGTTCATGTCAATGGCCATCGTGAGCCCTAAGATGCAGGCTTCGTACTCGGCCATATTGTTAGTGCAGGGGAACCTGAGCTTGGCGGACACTGGATAATGCTAACCGGTTTCTGATACCAAGACTGCTCCTATACCGACTCCTTTGAAATTTGCTGCTCTATCAAAAAATATTCTCCAAATGTCATAGGATTCTGCAATGTCATCACCTATGAATGATACCTCTTCGTCAGGAAAATACGTTTTCAGGGGTTTGTATTCTCCATCCACGGGATTTTCCGCAAGGTGATCTGCTAGTGCTTGTCCCTTGACCGCTTTCTGTGTTACGTAGACAATGTCGAACTCGCTCAATAGGATCTGCCACTTGGCTAGCTTGCCAGTGGGCATGGGATTCTGAAAGATGTACTTCAAAGGATCCATCCTTGATATGAGGTATGTAGTGTAGGCACAGAAGTAATGTCTCAGCTTCTGGGGTACCCAAGTCAAAGCATAACAGGTGCACTCCAACAAAGAATACCGGGCCTCGTACGGAGTGAACTTTTTGCTGAGGTAGAAAATGGCCTGTTCCTTCCTTCCTGTTTTATCATGTTGCCCCAGAACGCAATCGAAAGATCCGTCCAACACCGCAAGGTAGAGTAATAAGGGCCTACCTAGCTCAGGCAGGACCAAGACTGGTGGTGTTGACAAGTACTCCTTGATTCTGTCGAAGGCCCTTTGACAATCGTCGGTCCATTTGGTAGCGGCGTCTTTCTTCAACATCTTAAAGATTGGCTCGCAAACGACTATGGATTGTGCTATGAACCGACTGATGTAGTTATGTCTTCCCAAGGAACTCATCACGTCTTTTTTGTTCATTGGCGGTGGCAGTTCTTGAATGGCTTTGACTTTTGATGGATCCAGTTCTATTCCTCGGTGGCTCACAATGAACCCAAGCAGCTTCCCAGCAGGAACCCCAAATGCACACTTTGCAGGATTTAGTTTTAGGTGGTATCTCCGCAACTTGTTGAAAAACTTCCTCAAATCTTCCATGTGATCAGTGGCCTTCTTGGACTTGATGATAACATCATCTACGTACACCTCGATCTCCTTGTGTATCATATAATGAAAAATGGTAGTCATGGCCCTCATATAGGTAGCCCCTGCATTCTTTAGACCGAACGGCATCATTTTATAACAATACATTCCCCACGACGTAATGAAAGCCATATTCTCAACATCTTCCTCATCCATCAAGATCTGGTAGTAACCGGCAAAACAATCCACGAATGACTGCAGCTCATACTTGGCACAATTATCAATCAGGATGTGTATATTTGGCAAAGGGAAGTCATCTTTCGGACTCGCCCAGTTGAGATCCCGGTAGTCGACACAAACTCTGACTTTCCCGTCCTTCTTTGGTACTGGCACAATGTTGGCTAACCATGTCGGGTATTCAACTAACCTAAGAACCATAGCTTTAACTTGCTTAGTGACTTCTTCCATGATTTTCAAACTCATATCAGGATTGAACTTCCTGAGCTATTGCTTTAACGGCGGACATGTCGGATCAGTTGGCAGTTTATGAGCCACAATAGACGTACTCAGACCAGTCATATCATCATATGACCAGGCGAATATGTCCTCATATTCCCTGAGAAATTCTGTGTATTCCCTCTTTTCTGATGGCGATAAGTGAACGTTGATTCGTGTTTCCTTGACGTTTTCTGCATCTCCCAGGTTAACAATTTCTGTCTCGTCCAGGTTGGACTTAGGTCTGTTCTCAAAGTTCTCAACTTCTTTGACAATCTCATCTGGTATGTCATCTTCCTCTGAATCAATGTCTGTTTGTTGCGTTGTCTCATTGCATGTCACAGTCATTGGTTCATCAAGATAAGTAATAGTAATGCTGTATAAATAAAGTAAATGAGAGAAAAATAGTAATAAGTGTCGATTCATAAGAAAAGTCGAAATGCTTTTGATAAATTTCATAATTGTTTTGAACATTGAAGATCTTATTGCGAAAACAAAAAATGCGAAAAGAAAATCATCTAGTAGTAAAAAAAACAGTGCATGATGCTTGTTTAGCCTTGCTACCCCGAGGCTCGCCGGGCTCTGGTTGTTCTGATAGACCAGTTATTGAGACGTGCTCCTCTGCTTACGGCCTATATGGAAGGGCCTTCCTCCCCCTCCTCCTCAAGGATAACACAGCAATCCATGTCATCGTCTTCTAAAAACAAGCTTTTCATTGCTGCGAGCGCCTCTTCTTCGTCTGTCCCATAAACGACGTCAGCCTGTTTGAAAGTCTGTTCTAAGTGGGGTATCGGTTGCTCCAGTGGGTAGTAAGGACCACACCATGGCGGCGACCAGTTGTTGAACTCTTCCCAAGTGTATTCGTATCCCTGACCGAAAGTAGTGTCATGCTTCTTGAGCTTTATGGGTTTAGCAATCCCCTGGAGATTCTTGCCAAGCCCCTTGCCAGGTTCGTATCCACTCCAGTTCAATATACTCTCGATCTTGTTGTCCCACCATTTATCTTTATCAACAGCATTGACTTGCTCGATGTGGTTGTAGGTTTCCCAACCTAACTTTCTTCTTCCCCCTATTGCCGGAATGGTCTGACGACTGTATATGGGGTTTCTACCATCACCGTGAATGATTACTTCTTGGTGATTCCATTCAAATTTCACGGCCTGATGCAGTGTTGAAGCCACGGCACCCGAAGAATGAATCTAAGGGTGTCCTAACATAAGATTGTAGGACTCGGGCACATCTATCACTTGGAACTCAACATCGAACCAGGTTGGTCCCATCTGAAGACACAGGCTGATCTCACCGATGGTGGCTCTCTGGGATCCATCAAAGGCTTTTACGTTGATTTCTCCTTCTTTTATCTCGTGCAAACCTTTTCCCAACTTCTTGAGCGTTACCAGAGGACAGATGTTAAGGCTGGAACCCCCGTCGACCAGGATCCTGGTGATGAAATAGTCCTCACATTGTACCGTGATATGCAGGGCTCTGTTGTGACCCAGCCCTTCAGGTGGCAGCTCGTCCTCATAGAAGGTGATTTTGTGGCTCTCTAATACCTGTCCCACCATATTGGCCATTTCCCCGCCGGTGATGTTGCTTGGCACGTAGGCTTCACTTAGTACCTTTAGCAGAGCATTTTTGTGTGCCTTGGAATTCTGCAGTAGTGAAAGGATGGATATCTGCGCTGGCGTTTTGTTCAGTTGGTCAATGACCGAGTACTCTTTAGCCTGTATCTTTCTCCAAAGGTCGTCTGGACCTATCTCAATGATGGGTGGCCGGTTGGAGGCCTGCTTGCTAGACTCAGCTAGGTATTCAGGGGTATAGACTCTCCCTGTTCTTGTCATTCCCTGTGCTGCAATAGTTTCTTCGAACCTGACCTTGCCTTTCCTCCTGGCTTCAGCTGTGTAATCCCAGGGTATAGCTTTTGTGTGGAATGAGGGCACAACGGACATCGCCACTGGGATTGGTGCGACCACCTTTATTTTGTATGGGACACGTTCTTTGGGTGGCAAGACGGCAACTTCAAATGGTGCTGGTGCCTTTGCTGATGGAGCTGCTTCGAACTCAAGAGGGATAGACACATCTACCTCAGTGACCTCAGATGGTTGGATCTGGACCCTGATGGGGTTAAGAGTAACTGCTGGCTTCTTTGGATCATCGCCCTCTGTGATCAACCCAATGGATCCCTCGGGATCCCAATCATCTTCCACCTCAATCATGTGAATACCCCCGCCTTTATGGTCCGGCAGAGGGTTGTTGCGGACATTCAGGGCGGGTTCTTGTGCCACAATAACCTTATTATCAATCAAAGACTGGATCTTGTCTTTCAAAGAACGACATTCGTCAATAGTGTGTCCTTTCATGCCGGAATGGTATGCACAGATTTGTTTGGATTAACCCACTGAGAAGGGTTCTCAGCAGTTGAAGCAGGGATAGGGTAACATAACCAGCAGCTTTGAGTCTCTCATACAACTGGTCAATAGGTTCAACAATGGCTGTATATTGTTTCGGAGCCCTGCGGTAAAAATTTGGTCGAGGTCCAGGGAAGTTTTGACGCGCAGGAGGTGACTGATAGTGGGATGGTTGAGTATTGTAATCTTGGTAGACATGTACGGGTTGGGAATATCTGGGTGAAGTAGGTTGATACATGGGAGGTGGAGATGGTTGATAGCCAGGTGGTGATGGTGCTTGGTAGTTCGGAGTGGGCTGATATGTGAGTGGAGGTGTCGGGTAGGTTTGGTATTTGACAGGAGATTTGGTTCTTTGTGCAACCATCACAGCTCCTACGTCTCTCTTTTCGGACACACCACCGGACTGCAAGGCCTTATTTGTAGCCTGCATGGCCTCGAAGTTCGTGACCATACCGCTCTTAATGCCTTCTTTGATTCGTTCCCCCAGCTTGATGATATCAGAAAATTTGTGGCTTTCAATCATCATTAGTCGCTCATAGTATTGCGGATCTTGGGCCCGGGCAAAGAATTTGTTCATTTGTTCCTCCTCTAAGGCAGGTCTGACCTTGGCGGCTTCCGACCTCCAGCGAGTAGCATACTCGTGAAACGTATCTGTAGGTTTCTTCTTCAGATTCTGAATGTAGAACACATCCGGCGCACTTTCTGTGTTAAATCTGAACATGTCCATGAAATCAGAGGCCATACCTACCCAACTTGACCATTTCTTAGGATCCTGGCTGATGTACCAGGATAGTGCATCTCCTTTTGGATTCCTTATGAATAGCTTCATGCGGATTCTCTCGTCCTTTCCGACCCCAACCAACTTGTCACATACGTCCTCAAATGAACCCTGGGATCACCTTTACCGTCAAACATCTCGAACTTTGGAGGTTTGTACCCGTCGGGCAGTTCAATATCAGGCTGTATGCAAAGATCTTCATAATTCAGCCCTTCAATTCCCTTGTTTCCTTCAACACCCTGGATCCAGCTAGTCAATTTCTTAAGTTCTTCAGCCAGGTTCTTGATAAGCAAATCTTTATCATCAGACTCGGGTGTGCCTGAGATGGTTTGGGTGGAGAGTGGCATGGTCTCCACATAGATAAGGGTGTTATGGTGGGCGTGGAAGTGGTCATTTGTGGAGTTTTGGAGTTCTGGGAGAAGCAATGGGGTGTTGTTTGGGGTGTGGCAAGTGTTGCATTGTGTCTTTGGCGGAATGACATGGGGAGCGGGATGATTTTGTTGCTTTGGGATGCTTTGGGGTGGTGTAGGATTTTGAGTAGTGGGAAAGGTGATATCCGGGGTGTTGAGCGAGAATGACAAACTTGCCAGATTCCGAACCATACTTCTCCAAAATTGATTTAAGACCCGGGTATCACCAGTTGAAGATCAGGGAGCAGGATATTCTGAAAATAACTTTCAGGACCCGGTATGGACACTTTGAACTTCTGGTGATGTCATTTGGGCTAACAAATGCCCCGATAACTTTCATGGATCTTATGAATTAGGTTTTCAAGCCTATTCTTAACTCTTTTGTGATGGTGTTCATTGACGATATTCTTGTATATTCACGAAGTCGGGAGGACCATGCCGATCATCTTAGCGCAGTTCTGCAGACTCTTCGTCAGCATTAGTTGTTTGTGAAGTTTTCGAAATGTGAATTTTGGCTTGAATCTGTCACATTCTTGGGTCATGTTATCTCCAGATAAGGAATTAAGGTTGATCCTCAAAAGATTGCAGCGGTGAAGAATTGGCCTAGACCTACAACTCCAATAGGGTTTCGCGGTTTCTTAGGTTTAGCAGGGTATTACAGGAACTTTGTGGACGGGTTCTCTAATCTTGCCTCTCCATTGACTAAATTGACACAGAAAGCAGTTAAGTTCCAATGGTCCGATGCTTGTGAAAGGAGCTTCCAGGAGTTGAAACCAAGATTGACTACGACGCCGATGTTGACCCTGCCAGAGGGTACATATGGGTTTTATGGTATACTGCGATGCTTCAAGGATCGGGCTTGGGTGTGTATTAATGCAACATGGCAAGGTTATAGCTTATGCTTCTAGGCAACTCAAGAAGCATGAAAAGAACTATCCGACACATGACTAAGACCTTGCGGCGGTGGGTTTTGCATTGAAGATTTGGCATCATTCTTTGTATGGGGTCCATGTGGATATATTCACGGACCAGAAGAGCCTTCAATATATTTTCAAGCAGAAGGAATTGAATTTGAGGCAGAGGATATGGCTAGAGTTACTCAAAGATTATGACATCGATATTCTATATCACCCGGGAAAAGACAATGTTGTGGCGGATGCTCTTAGCAGGAAATCTATGGGTAGTTTGGCTCACTTGGGGGCATGTCAAAGGGCGTTGGCCAGGGAGGTTCATAGGTTGGCTAGCTTGGGAGTTCGTCTTGCGGACTCTAGTGAAGGCGGGGTGGTTGTGCAAAATAGGGCCGAATCATTGCTTGGGGTGGAGGTCAAAGAGAAGCAATACGAAGATCCATTGTTGGTACAGTTGAAGGAGGGGATTCATAAACATAAGACCACGACTTTTTCTCTTGGCATGGATGATAGTGCACTACGGTACCAAGGACGACATGTGTTTCAAATATAGATGGTCTTCGGGAAAGAATCATGGCTGAAGCTCATACTTCTAGGTATTTCGTGCACTCAGGTTCTACAAAGAAGTATCGTGATCTCAAGGAGATCTATTGGTAGAATGACATGAAGAGGAATGTAGTGGACTTTGTGGCAAAATGTCCAAATTGTTAGCAAGTGAAGCCCAAGCATCAAAGGCCTGGTGGGTTGGCACAGAACATAGAAATTCCGATGTGGAAGTGGGAAATGATTACAATGGACTTTGTGGTAGGACTACTGTGCACTCCGTGCAAGTTCGACTCATTTTGGGTGATTGTGGACCAACTCACGAAATCAACACACTTCTTGCCAGTTAAATCTATCGACACAACGGAACAGTACGCTCAGTTGTATATCAAGTAAATAGTCAGGTTGCATGGCTCTCCAGTTTCTATTATTTCAGATCAAGGAGCACAGTTCACGACTAATTTTTGGAAGAAATTTCAGCAAGGTTTGGGTACTCAGGTGAATCTTAGTAGAAACTTTTCATCCATAGACCGACGGGCAGGCAAATCGGACTATTCAGACGCTTGAGGAAAATGTTGTGTGCTTGTGTTCTTGACTTCAAGGGTAGTTGGGATGACCATTTGCCACTCATGCAATTTGCCTGAAACAATAGTTATCAAACTAGTATTCAAATGGCACCATTTGAGGCGTTATATGGTAGGAGATATAGATCTCCCAATTGGGTGGTTCGAGATTGGTGAAGCTGAATTGATAGGACCAGACCTCGTGCATCAGGCTATGGAGAAGTTCAAGATAATTAAGGAGTGGTTGAAAACTGCTCAGAGTTGTCAGAAGTCCTATTCGGATGTTCGTCGTAGGGATTTGGAGTTCTAAGAAGATGATTGGGTATTCTTGAAGGTTTCCCCCATGAAGGGTATGATCAATTTTGAAAGAAAGGGAAATTGACTCCGAGGTATATCGGACCGTACAGAATCATTCAAAGGATTGGTCAGTTGGCGTACAAGCTTGAGCTACAACTTGAGATATCATTAGTGCACCAGGTATAGAAAGATGAAGGTGCATGAGAAGAACTATCATATCCACGAACTTGAGTTAGAAGCTATTGTCCATGCCTTGAAAATTTGGCGGCACTATTTGTGCGTTATCCCTTGTGAGGTCTATACCGATCATCGGAGTCTATAACATCTGTTCAAACAGAAGGATCTTAACTTTCGGCAGCGGAGGTGGTTGGAGTTGCTTAAGGGCTATGATCACCATTCTATATCATCCTGGGAAGACCAATGTGGTGGCCGATGCATTGAGTCGCAAGGCGGAGAGCTTGGGCAGTTTAGCATATCTACCGGTAGCAGAGAGGCCAATATTAGCCTTGGATGTTTAGGCCTTGGCCAACTAATTTATTAGATTGGAAGCTTCTGAGCCGAGTCAAGTTTTGGCTAGTATGGTTTCTCGGTCTTCATTATATGATTGCATCAGTATGACGACCCCCTTCTACTTGTCCTCAAGGACATGGTTCAGCACGACGATGCCAAGGAGGTCACTATTGGGGATGACGGTGTGTTATGGATATATGGCAGGCTATGTGTGCCCAATGTGGATGGTTTGCACGAAGAGATGCTGGTATAATATAGGGTCTCCCCCTCCTGCGGGATCAGAAGTTGATTCTCCAAGAGGCTCACAGTTCACAACACTCCATTTATCCGAGTGCCGCGAAGATGTATCAGGACTTGATGCAACACTATTAGAGGAGGAGAAAGAAGAAGTACATAGTGGAATATGTAGCTCGGTGCCTAAATTGTCAGCATGTGAAGTATGAGCATCAGAGGCCAGGTGGATTGCTTCAGAGGCTAGATATTCCAGAGTGTAAATGGGAGTGGATTACTATGGATTCTGTTGTTAGGCTCCCACGGACTCGGAGGAAGTTTGATGCAGTATGGGTAGTTGTGGATAGATTGACCAAGTCAGCTCATTTCATCCCAGTGGTGACTACTTATTCTTCAGAGCAGTTGGCTCAGGTTTATATTCGCGAGATTGTCGAGCTTCATGGCATGCCAGTACCCATTATATCTTATTGGGTTATGCAGTTTGCATCGCGGTTTTGGAGGGCCGTACATCATGAGTTAGGCACGCGAGTGGAGTTGAGCTTAGCATTTCACCCTTAGATGGATGGATAGTTCGAGCGCACTATTAAGATATTGGAGGATATGCTCATGCGTGTGTGATGGAGTTTGGGGGTTCTTGGGACCAGTTATTGCTGCTCGCATAGTTTACCTACAACAACAGTTACTAGTCGAGCATTCATATGGCTCCGTATGAGGCTTTATATGAGAGACGGTGTCAGTTCCGGTGGGTTGGTTTGAGCTGGGTGGGGCTAGGCTATTGGGTACAGACTTTGTTCAGGATGCTTTGAAAAAGGTTAAGTTTATTCAAGATTGGCTTTGCATAGCCTAATCNATCATATAGGGAAAACATAAAGATTACACATAGTAACGTTTGACTGCATCTGAATTAATCGGCTTTGGCCAAACTTCTCCGTCCATTTCTGCAAGTATGAGGGCTCCTCCTGTCAAAACTCGGTGAACCATGTATGGCCTTGCTAGTTGGGAGAGAACTTCCCTTTGGCTTCATCTTGATGCGGAAACATTTTCTTTAACACCAGCTGTCCCGGTGTGAACTGTCTTGGCTTGACTCTTTTGTTGAAGGCTTTGGACATTCTGTTCTGATAAAGTTGACCATGGCAAACTGCGTCCATCCTTTTCCCATCCATAAGAGCTAGCTGCTCGTAATGACTTTTTACCCATTCTGCGTCGTCGATCTTGGCCTCCTGTATAATCCTTAAGGAAGGAATTTCCACTTTGACGGGAATGACGGCCTTTGTACCATAAACCAGCATGTAGAGGGTTGCCCCAGTTGATGTGCGGACTGTGGTGCGATACCCCAATAAAGCAAATGATAGCTTCTCGTGCCACTTCTTATGCTTCTCTATCATTTTCCTCAATATCTTCTTGATATTCTTGTTGGCGGCTTCTACGGCCCCGTTCATCTGAGGTCTGTAGGTTGTAGAGTTCTTGTGTCTGATCTTGAAAGTTTCACACGTACTTTTCACTAGGTCACTGTTTAGATTGGATCCATTATCAGTGATGATCGACTCTGGGATATCGAATCGTCAAACAATGTGGTCGCGGACAAAGTCTCCCATGACCTTCTTAGTCACTGCCCTGTATGATGCTACTTTGACCCGCTTGGTGAAATAATCGATGGCTACTAGGATAAATCTGTGTATGTTTGAAGCAATGGGCTCAATTGGACCAATAACATCCATTCCCCAGGTGGCGAAGGCAAGCTTGTTGCATTGAGCTCATTCGGCGGTGCCCTTATCATGTTAGCATGAATCTGAGAGCGATGGCATTTCCGGACGTACTGTATGCAATCTGTCTCCATAGTCATCCAAAAGTAACCAGCTCGGAGTATCTTCTTGGCTAAGACAAAACTGTTCATATGTGGACCGCAGGTCCCAGCATGAATCTCTTCTAGTAGTCTGGATGCTTGCTTTGCGTCGACATACCTTAGTAATCCTAAATCAGGAGTTCTCCTATACAGGGTTCCTCCGCTGTGAAAGAAATTGTTGGACATCCTCCAAATTGTGCGCTTTTGAGTAGGATTTGCAAGTCCTGGGTATTCTCCTTTTGCAAAATATTCCCTGATATCATGAAACCAAGGCTTTCCATCTGCTTCTTCAACAACATGGGAAGCTGGCTGATCATGGATCTTTACTGGAATGGGATCAATGAAGTTTTTGTCGGGATGCTGCATCATGGATGACAAGGTAGCCAATCCATCGGCGAATTCATTCTGGATTCTGGGAACATGTCGGAATTCTGTCTTTGGAACCTCTTTCTCAATTTTTGTACATGATGCAGATATGGGAGTATCTTTGAGTTCTTGGTTGCCCATTCTTCTCGGACCTGATATATGAGTAAGTCTGAATCTCCAATTACTAGCAACTTTTGTATGTTCATGTCAACGACCATCTTGATCCTTATGATGTAGGCTTCATACTCGTCCATGTTGTTGGTGCACGGGAACCTAAGTTTGGCAAACACTGGATAATGCTGACCGGTTTCTGATACTATGACTGCCCCTAAGCCAACTCCCTTGAAATTTGCTGCTCCACCAAAAAACATTCTCCAACCATCATAGGATTCTGCAATATCTTCTCCTATGAATGATACCTCTTCGTCAGGAAAATATGTTTTTAGGGGTTCGTATTTTCCATCTACGGGATTTTCCGCAAGGTGATCTGCTAGTGCTTGTCCCTTGACCGCTTTCTCTGTTACCTATACAATATCGAATTCACTCAGCAGGATTTGCCACTTGGCTAGCTTACCAGTGGGCATGGGCTTCTGAAAAATGTACTTTAAAGGATCCATCCTTGATATGAGATATATGGTATAGGCACAGAAGTAATGCCTCAGCTTCTGGGCCACCCAAGTCAGAGCACAGCAGGTGCGTTGCAAAAGAGAATATCGGGCTTCGTACGGAGTGAATTTCTTGCTGAGATAGTAAATGCCCTGTTCCTTCCTTCCCGTTTCATCATGTTGCCCCAGAACACAACTGAAAGCTCCGTCCAACACCGCAAGGTAGAGTAATAAGGGTCTACCTGGCTCAGGCGGGACCAGGACTGGTGGTGTTAACAAGTACTCCTTGATTCTGTCGAAGGCCTTTTGATAGTCGTCGGTCCATTTGGTAGCGGCGTCCTTCTTCAACATCTTAAAAATTGGCTCACAGATGACTATGGACTGTGCTATGAACCGGCTGATGTAGTTGAGTCTTCCCAAGAAACTCATCACGTCCTTCTTGTTCTTTGGCAATGCAGTTCTTGAATGGCTTTGACTTTTAATGGATCCAGTTCTATTCCTCGGCGGCTCACAATGAACCCAAGCAGCTTCCCAGCATGAACCCCAATTGCAGACTTTGCGGGATTCAGCTTCAGGTTGTACCTCTGCAATCTATTGATGAACTTCCTCAAATCTTCCATATGATAAGTGGCCTTCTTGGACTTGATGATAACATCATCCACATATACCTCTATCTCCTTGTGTATCATATCATGGAAGATGGTGGTCATGGCCCTCATGTAGGTGGCCCCTGCATTCTTCAAGCTGAACGGCATCATCTTGTAACATTACACTCCCCATGGTGTAATGAAAGCCATTTTCTCAGCATCTTCTTCATCCATCTAGATCTGATGATAACCGGCGAAACAATCCACAAATGACTGTAGCTCATGCTTGGCACATTTGTCAATCAGGATATGTATATTTGGTAAGGGGAAGTCATCCTTCGGGCTCTCTCGGTTGAGATCCCGGTAGTCGACACATACCCTGACCTTCCCGTCCTTCTTTGGTACTGGCACAATGTTGTCTAATCATGTCGGGTATTCAACTACCCTAAGAACCTTAGCTTTAACTTGCTTAGTGACTTCATCCTTGATTTTCAAACTCATATCAGGCTTGAACTTCCTCAGCTTTTGTTTTACCGGAGGACATGTTGGATCAATTGGCAGTTTATGGGCCACAATAGACGTACTTAGACCCGTCATATCGTCATATGACCAGGCGAATATGTCGTCATATTCCCTGAGAAATTTTGTGTATTCCCTCTTTTCTGATGGCGACAAATGGACGCTGATTCGTGTTTCTTTGACATTTTCTGTATCTCCCAGGTTAATAATTTTTTTTTTCGTCCAGATTGGACTTCGGTCTATTCTCATAGTTCTCCACCTCTTTGACAATTTCCTTTAGTATATCATCTTCCTCTGAATCAATGTCTGTTTGTTGCGTTGTCTCATTGCATGTCACAGTCATTGGTTCATCAAGATAAGTAATAATAGTGTTGTATAAATGAAGTAAATAAGAGAAAAATAGTAATAAGTGTCGATTCATAAGAAAAGTCGAAATGCTTTTGATAAATTTCATAATTGTTTTGGACATTGAAGATCTTATTGCAAAAACAAAAATGTGAAAAGAAAATTATCTAGTAAAAAAAAGTGCATGATGCTTGTTTACCCTTGCTACCCCGAGGCTCGCCGGGCTCTGGTTGTTCTGATAAACCGGTTATTGAGACGTGCTACTCTGCTTACGGCCTGTATGGAAGGGCCTTCCTCCCCCTCCTCCTCAAGGATAACACAGCAATCCATGTCATCGTCTTCTAAAAACAAGCTTTTCATTGCTGCGAGCGCCTCTTCTTCGTCTGTCCCATAAACGACGTCAGCCTGTTTGAAAGTATGTTCTAAGTGTGGTATCGGTTGCTCCAGTGGGTAGTAAGGACCACGCCATGGCGGCGACCAGTTGTTGAACTCTTCCCAAGTGTATTCGTACCCCAGACCGAAAGTAGTGCCGTGCTTCTTGAGCTTTATGGGTTTAGCAATCCCCTTGAGATTCTTTCCAAGCCCCTTGCTAAGTTCGTATACACTCCAGTTCAATATACTCTTGATCTTGTTATCCCACCATTTATCTTTATCAACAACATTGACTCGCTCGATGTGGTAGTAGGTTTCCCCACCTAACTTTCTTCTTCCCCCTATTGCCGGAATGGTCTGACGACTGTATATGGGGTTGCTTCCATCACCGTGAATGATTACTTCTTAGTGATTCCATTCAAATTTCACAGCCCGATGCACTGTTGAAGCCACAAGCCCCGCAGAATGAATCCAAGGGCATCCTAACAGCAGATTATAGGATGCGGGCACATCTATCACTTGGAACTCAACATCGAACCAGGTTGGTCCCATATGAAGACACAGGCTGATCTCACCGATGGTGGCCCTCTGGGATCCATCAAAAGCTTTTACATTGATGGCTCCTTCTTTTATCTCGTGCAAACCTTTGCCTAACTTCTTGAGCGTTACCAGAGGACATATGTTAAGGCTGGAACCCCCGTCGACTAGGACTTGGTGATGAAATAGTCCTCATATTGTACCGTGATATGCAGGGCTCTATTGTGACCCAACGCTCCAGGTGGCAACTCGTCCTCATAGAAGGTCATTTTGTGGCTCTCTAATACCTGTCCCACCATATTGGCCATTTCTCCGCCAGTGATGTTGCTTGGCACGTACGCCTCACTCAGCACGTTTAACAGGGCAATTTTGTGTGTCTTGGAGTTCTGCAGCAAAGAGAGGATAGATATCTGTGCTGGTGTTTTGTTTAGCTGGTCAATGACTGAATACTCCTTAGCCTGTATCTTTCTCCAAAGGTCATCTGGACCTGTCTCAATGATGGGTGGCCGGTTGGAGGCCTGCTTGCTAGACTCAACTAGGTATTCAGGGGTATAGACTCTCCCTGTTCTTGTCATTCCTTGTGCTCCAATAGTTTCTGCGAACCTGACCTTGCCTTTTCTCCCGACTTCAGTTGTGTAATCCCAGGGTATAGCTTTTGTGTAGAATGAGGGCACGACAGACATCGCCACCGGGATTGGTGCGGCCACCTTTATTTCGAATGGGACACGTTCTTTGGATGGAAAGACAGCAACTTCAAATAGTGTTGATGCTTTTGTTGATGGAGCTGCTTCGCACTCAATAGGGATAGACACATCCACCTCAGTGACCTCAGATGGTTGGATCTGGACCCTGATGGGGTTAAGAGTAACTGCTGGCTTCTTTGGATCATCGCCCTCTGTGATCAACCCGATGGATCCCTCGGAATCCCAATCATCTTCCACCTCAATCATGTGAATACCCCCGCCTTTATGGTCTGGCAGAGGGTTGTTGTGGACATTCGGGGCGGGTTCCTTTGCCACAATAACCTTATTATCAATCAGTGACTGGATCTTCTCTTTCAAGGAGTGGCATTCAACGATGGTGTGTCCCTTCATGCCGGAATAGTATGCACAGGACTTGTTTGGGTTAACCCACTGATAAGGATTCTCTGGGGTTGAAGTAGGAATGGTGGTAACATAACCGGCAGCTTTGAGTCTCTCATATAGTTGGTCAATGGGTTTAGCAATGGTTGTATATTGTTTGGGAGCCCTGCGGTCAATATTTGGTCGTGGTCTAGGGAGGTTTTGACGAGGAAGAGGTGAGTGATAGTGGGATGGTTGAGTATTGTAAGCTTGGTAGACATGTGTGGGTTGGGAATATCTGGGTGAAGTAGGTTGACATATGGGAGGTGGAGATAGTTGATAGGCGGGTGGTGAGGGTGCTTGGTAGCTCGGAGTAGGCTGATATGTGGGTGGAGGTGTCAGGTAGGTTTGGTATTTGATAGGAGATTTGGTTCTTTGTGCAACCCTCATAGCTCCTACGTCTCTCTTTTTGGACACACCACCGGACTGCAAGGCCTTATTTGTAGCCTGCAAGGCCTCGAAGTTTGTGACCATACTGCTCTTAATGCCTTCTTCGATTCGTTCCCTGAGCTTGATGATATCAGAAAATTTGTGGCTTTCAATCATCATTAGTCGCTCATAGTATTGCGGATCTTGGTCCCGGAAAAAGAATTTGTTCATTTGTTCCTCCTCTAAGGTAGGTCTAACCTTGGCGGCTTCTGACCTCCAGCGAGTAGCATACTCACGAAACGTTTCTGTAGGTTTCTTCTTCAGATTCTTAATGTAGAACACATACGGCGCATTTTTTGTGTTAAATCTGAACCTGTCCATGAAATCAGATGCTATACCTACCCAACTTGACCATTTCTTAGGATCCTGGCTGATGTACCAGGATAGTGCATCTCCTTTTAGACTCCTCATGAACAACTTCATGCGGATTCTCTCGTCCTTTCCGACCCCATCCAACTTGTCACAATACGTCCTCAAATGAACCCTCGGATCACTTGTACCGTCAAACATCTCGAATTTTGGAGGTTTGTACCCCTCGGGCAGTTCGACATTGGCCTATAAGCAGAGATCTTCATAAATCAATCCTTTAATTCCCTTGTTTCCTTCAACACCCTGGATCCGGCTAGTCAATTTCATATGTTCTTCAGCCAAGTTCTTGATAAGAAAATCTTTATCATTAGACTCGGGTGTGCCTGAGATGGGTTGGGTGGAGAGTGGCATGGTCTCCACGTAGATAGGGGTGTTATAGTGGTCATTTGTGGGGTTTTGGAGTTCTGGGAGAAGCAATGGGGTGTTGTTTGGGGTGTGGCAAGTGTTGCATTGTGTCTTTGGTGGAATGACATGAGGAGCGGGATGATTTTGTTGCTTTGGCATGCTTTGGAGTGGTGTAGGGTTTTGAGTAGTGGGAAAGGTGATATCCGGGGTGCTGAGCGAGTATGACAAACTTGCCAAATTCCGAACCTGGTCGAGCTCTTCCTGGAACTTTAGCAATTTTTGTTCAAGCTAGGATACATTTTCCTTAGGACCCTGAGTACCAAGACCATTAGTGGCCTCTATCCGTTCAGTTGAATTCTCCTTTCTGACGCTGTTCAAATATTCCATCTTGCTTTTGTTCTTGTTCTTAACAGGACTTAGAGGAGGAGTGGGTGGAGAGCCCTTGGATGTTGTGGAATAAGATGATGTTTCCAGAGTGTACGAACTAACCTTTGGGGAGGGGAAATAAACAAAAAGTAAAAACAAAAAGGTAACAAATTAGTGAGGATTATATATAAAAATGGTGCACTATTTAGACACATAGTGCAGGAATATAAAGCGTGTCCTAATTTGGGGACCTCTTTGTGCCCGAGGTAGGCCTAGGGACAAATTAATTTTGAGAACTTAGAATGCTAAATGTCTCATTTTATTGATAAAAAGTAGAGGAATCCCAAATCGACACTAAATAACAGGAAATAAAAGTCGCTACTAGCCATTGGCCTTATTATATTTTAAACAGCGAAAAAAGAAAGTCCTATCTACTTGGTCCCTGAAGGACCTTCCTCAGACTTGGCATCCTTGGCTCCGTCAAACGGCTTCCCCAGCTCGCGAAGTCCCAGCAATAGGTAGGCCCTGGCTAGATTTCCACCTTCGTTCCCCTCAACATTCTGACAGTCTTCGACCCTCTTGAGAAACCTTTTTTCCAGCTCCACTATGCCTCGCTCCAAGTATCTGAGTCGCTTGTTGGCACTGACAACCGTTTCCTTCCACTCCTCAATTAACTTTTGATTGGCTTCTTATATCTCACATTGCTCACTTTCGCACTCCCGGATTCTCTTGCGCAGTTGGTTGTATTTGACTTGTGCCTCGGCCTTTTCATCTATGATCTTGTGACCTCGAACAAACCGAGGCTGGCTCAGACCATTGTGATTATCCTCCAACCAGCCGGAGTAGTAGGGAGTATAACTGGCGTGGTATCTATCTGGCTCGATGGTATCCCTCCCCGTGACGATCTTGTAGTTCCCCATATGCTGAGCTTGGCACTTATATGGGCTATCATCATCCTGAAGTCAACCCGAAAGTGACTCATCTTGTCGACCCTGGGTACAACCTGCTTTCTACCAACTTGCCTCATAACTCGTAGAGGGACGTAAGGGTATGTTTCTCTCAGACCGCTCAAAATTAGAAAAGGTGCGTCTCTGGATCGGGCGATGACTTCTTAAGTTGGAAACCATTCGAACATCCATCGTACTTGCTCCTCGGTCAAATTATCAAATAGCTCTAATCATCCTTTGGCATCCTCTAGCTGAGCAAACATATCAGGGATATAATTCATTCGCTTTGGGTGATGGAAAGCGATATGATCTTCCCGGTACCTTCGCTCAATCTCTTGTCGGTATTCACCCTTTTGTAGATGCTCCACAAGCCAAAGTTGAAGTAGCAAATTGCAGCCTTCGAAGTGAATAGCTCCCCGTTGACACTTTTTCAGGGATCGGTATATTTCCGCGATGATCATGAGCACAATGCTGAATGGTTGCCCTCCAATTCCTTCCATTAAGGTCTAAGTGACCATGGCTAGTCTGGTGTGGTTTCTTGCTTTCTTCATTGGAAACACAATCAACCCCAGGAAACAAAACATGAATACAAAGACCCTTCGATGAATATGTCCTAATGATGTGATAGCAAACTCATCAGGATAAGTACGGTAGGATTTGCTGTGACCGTACCTCTCGTACAAATAGTCAAAGGGGATATAAGATTCTTTTAGGCATGTCAGTTCTGGATTCTTCTTCAGACCCATCATTTTATGGAAACCCATGCCCTTGCAGTTCTCAGGCATCAACAAACCCGGAGTCTCCCATACCAAACCGGCCAATCCTCCTATTTCTTCTAGCAAGGGTGTCATCTCAATGTCCCCAAAGCGGAACACAGCCCTTTCGCAATCCCAAAACAATGTGGCAGCTTCTATGATTTTGTTGTTGGGTTAAACCTCCAGGAGGGAAGGTAGATTCCCTAGATATTTTCGAACGAGAGTCTGGTCGCTGGCGTGAAGATCTTTCCACCAGCTTAGTAGTCTTGGGTGGATGTTGGTAACCATGACGAATCTAGGGATATCGTGCCTCATTATCTGCAAGATAGAAGGATTAGATCCTACCCCCGCCGGACTCGACTATTTAACATCAACAATTAGCATTAAGCATTTAGTTCTCCAAATAAATGCACAGAACGTGATGATGTCCATTTGGGTTTAAGGAAACCCAGTGGACTTTGGACAAGGCTATTTTAAAGGATCATTATGTGGACAACATAACTGATCCGGCTAGGTTTGACCATGATGCATGTACAATTTAAACGGAGTAAGGTTTCTATGGGTTTTTAGACTGTTGCCCTTGAGCGGACAACTCAAGGGGGAAAGGCACGGAACCATCGACTACACCGTTGATCGATTGGTTTTACCGCAAATATGCCTTTTTCGGATTTAGGGGGTGATAATATGGGGAGAGCGCAACCACTCATTATAAGCGTTGCTATGGGATTTGTTTGGCATGAGTGGAACATGATGTTGAGCAGGATTATGCAATAATTAAAAGCATGTTGTCACGTATTTGCACGTTAAGAAAGCGATAAATACAACAGTTTTATAATTTAAAGCAGTAGTAAAGGAAAGAAATAAAGAAGACAAGTCAGTTTTTGTAATTGTAAAGGAAATGGAATGCTTAAACAAGTAATTGCACATAAGGGAGGGTACAAATTCACAATAACAATCTGAAATGGTAAAAGCCTAAATATCCCCAGCAGAGTCACCATGCTGTCGCGCCCCCTTTTTTCGCGAAATCGGGTTCATGACATTTGGAGGGACAACTCGTTCCTTTTGGGAACTGAGTTTTTGAAGAGTCGCCACCTAATGATTTACGGTGCATTAGGACACCTTACAGGGTTCAATTATAACTAAACTTGTGATAACCAGAGATAGGGTTAGGGCTTGAAATTATCCTAAGGGGAAGGTGTTAGACACCCCTCAAGATCCACTAGTGTAGTTCCCCGCCATACAATTCTTTGTGAATTTGGGGTACAATCAACATGTAAGCTGATAAGGCTCAAGTAAGAGGGGATTTCAATTCATAATGGTTTGAAAGTAAACAAATTTGAAAGAACAATCAAAGAGCTGATTTTGAAAAGAAGTCATAATATTTTAAAGACAAAGAACGAAAGGGGAAGGGGGGTCCTAGGTTTATTTATAATATGGATCACATCAAAGCAATACCCGGTAAACATTCCTCAAAGAGGGGCAACACGTGGTATTAGCGCACCGGTCATCATATCCATAGCTACCCTTCCCGCCCCGTTAAGGTATTAAAGCGCGGATAGGTCTCGATCACTTATTGCATGCTATTACTCGTCCCATTCCTATCAGTCCCGGAGGTACTTAGGACTACTAATCCTAAAGGGAGCGATATTAGGCTTATTTGAGGTTTCAGAGGTAAAAATTCTAAGGCGACATACAAAACATATAAAGACTGCACATTAAGGGGGGGGGGGGGGAACACATAAGCATATAAGGCTCAAGTATACCTCCTCAAACAAAAGCACATAAATAGCATGCCTTGCACATACATTTTAGGTTTGATTTAAAGCACATAAAGACGAGGGAAGTTAACTGTTGAGGCAGCTTAGTTTATTACATAACTCAGATAAGAAGTCCGAATCAGGCCTGCCTGCTGGTTGTAGCAATTAACAAAGCGGATTTAGTTTTAAAATTATTATCCTAAGGCTTGCCTGAGTGCTTAGACAGAGTCCTATAAGCATGTTGTCTATTCTATTCAGAAGGGGATGAGACAGTAAAAACTCGAAATAAATTGTTTGAAATCATATGGGCATGCTTGCTAAACCATGTTAAGTAAGGGGATTAGATTATTAAAAGAAGTTCAGAAGGGACATAATTAAATTAGACTAGTTACAGGTTCTGCAGGTGATAGTATCTACTATTACTGATTTTTAATCCCTATGAACAGGATATCTAATATTGAATGGGAATGAAAACGAGTCAGATTCTATTTAAGAATCCATGCAGGCATGATTTCTATATGTTACTGATTTCAAAATTACGAACGTGATACTTATTTATCCGTTTAGAACCTAAAGCATGATTTCTTAGTGGCATGCAGAATTCGAATACGACTTATAGACAGGTCATCTAGGTGTGAAACTCAACAAATAGGATTTAATATAATCCTAGAGACATTATTTCTAATGTAATTTGAAAGTGCAGAGTTAAAGAAGTCCTATAGACATGATTTCTAATGCAGCTTGAAAGTGCAGAATTAAAGGAGTCCTATAGACATGTTGGCCCAAGAACAGGTGAATAATGACAAATGAACTATTTCATGGACCAGGTCCATCATGTGAAGCACAGTGTTTGTCATCCTATACGTGTGAGATGGACGTGAAGGAGATAAGTCTCATTGATCAAGCAGCAATATCTCCTGAACTGATCGAAAAGGTTGCATATGGGATAAGGAGAGAAAGTCTCCTAATGAGAAGAGAATACAATCCGGATAAAAGATAGGGTTAGAGTTTGTGTTGTTCAAGGACTCAACTTCGATGGAAGATCAGAAATTGAGTCTCAATCAAACTCTAATTACTAACTCATTAAATAACAGTGATTCTTCTCTTTTACAGGCATTGCACAAACGCAGAGGTTAAACTAAATTGAGAGCAAAAGAGCGAGGCAACTTTGCAAGCAATTTATGTGAGATTTAAGTGTGCATTCCTGAAGCTAATTGGACAAGATAGAAGAACCAATTCCATTGTGTCTTTCTTTTATTTTAGTTCAATTGTAGTAGGTGATTTAAACTTGTACCTTTCAACTTTCATAGAAGCAATTGTATTAGGTACTTTGAGTATTCAAGTTAGAGTTAACTTGAAGTTGTCGCAACAGTTGAGGTTGTGTGCCACAGTAGGATTAGAGTTTAATCCTTAGGTTTACAAGAGTTTTGTAAATGCTGTTTTGGCTCGGTGATTTTAGTGGAAGTTTGGGAAAATCCTACTGAGTAGTAGGTCATGGTTTTTTCACCTTTTGAGCCAGGTGTTTTCCACATAAAAATCTCTGTGTTCTTTATTTTCTGTATTTATTATTCCGCAAACAGCAGTAGTTAGTACACTTAGAAGAACCAGGTCCTTCTAGAGCGAAAATCGGGTACCACGCAAATCACCCCCCCTCTTGTGTGGTATTGACGTTTAGAACATCAATTGGTATCAGAGCGGGTTATCCTTGAAGAGGTTAACACCTTAGGAAAAGATCAACATGAGTGCACCACCTGGGAACTGGGAAGGGCAATCCACTGCAAGACCTCCACTTTTCAATGGTCAGTACTATTCCTGGTGGAAGAATAGGATGAGAGATTACATCATAGGGGAAGACTATGAACCGTGGGACATAGTCACTGATGGTCCCCTAGCAACCACAAAGAAGAATACTGAAGGAGTTGATGTGCCTAAAACAAGAGCTGATTGCACTGCTGAAGACCTGAAGAAGTGGGAGAATAATGCCAAAGCAAAGAAATGGCTTGTATGTGGACTAGGTCCAGACGAGTACATCAGAATTCAAAGTTGCGCCACTGCTAAGGAAATCTGGGACACTTTGCAACTGGCTCATGAAGGAACACCTCAAGTGAAGAGGTCTAGAGGAACACTGCTGTATTCTCAATATGAAAATTTTACTATGAAGGAAGGAGAAACTATCCAAGAGAATACTAGGCTCACTACACTGACAAATGAACTTAAGTCTCTTGGAAGGATTATTCTTGAAGAAGACAAGGTTGAGAAAATCTTGACAAGGGTTCTGCTTGTCTCATGGGAAAGTAAAATCACTGCTATTCAAGAATCTAAGAATATTGCCACCTTCAAGCTGGATGAACTAATTGGAAATCTTACTGCCTATGAACAGAGAAGGAAAACCATGAAGATGGATACACCCAAGAAGGAAAGAAGTCTGGCTCTCAGAATTGCTGAAGGTTTAGATCTGGAGGATGATGAAATGGCTATGATCACAAGAGATTTCAAAAAGTACCTGATGAGAGGAAAGGGTTCTTCAAGAGGTACAACCATCAACAAACAAAGGGCTCCTGAGATACAAACCAATGAGGGTTGCTACAAGTGTGGTAAGACTGATCACATGATCAAGAACTGTCCTCAATGGAAAATTGAGTGGAAGAAAGAAAGGGCTGAACTAAGGAATGGGAAGAAGGAACAGGTTCAACCAAAGATGAACAAAGGCTCAACAAAAGCTATGGTTGCAGCCTGGGGAGAAACATCAGATGAGGACTCATAGGATGAAGCTGGAGATGAATAGGCTCTTATGGCCATCGAAGAATCAGATGATGAAAAAGAGGTAAGTATTCTTCATCTCAAAGACAAGATTAAATTTTTGTCTAAGGCTGAGCTATTAATAGACTTCATTGATGAGTCTGAGATAATTAACAATGAGAAGGAAGATCTGTCTAAAGAATGTGTGATCCTAAAAGTAAAATGCAAAAGTCTAGAGTATAGGGCTAATGAGAGTGATATCAAAAATGCTGAGTTAAAGAACCAGGTTCTTCAACTTGACACTAGTGTCCTAGAACTTAGGTCTGAAAACTTAAAATTGAAACTAGGAACAGGAAAGAAGAAAGCTGATCACACATATCTCACTTTAGAGGAAAACTTAGTAAAAATGAAGGATGAGTTGTACAAGAAAGATGAATTGATTAAATTCCTAGAAGAAGATCTAGGAAAAGTGAAACATGAACTAGACAGAACTTGCAAATGGAACAAGGCTTCTGATGCATTTTCTTGGTTGCAAGAGCACCACAGTAGCAACAAAAAAGGACTTGGCTATGGGACTCAAGCACCAAAGTGGGACCCTAAAAGCAAGTACCTCACACTTCCTGAGAATAAAATATGCACACACTGTGGCAGGACTGGTCATTACAAAAATGAATGTAATGCAAAAGTAAAGGCCAGTCAAAAGAACAAAGCCTTTGTTCAAGAAAAAAAATAAGCTGCCTGGGTGGGCAAGAAAGAATTTGATTCATCTTTTTTACCTATAGAAAGGGACCCAAAGTGGTTTGGGTTCCTAAGACTAACCCCTGATTTCTTTTTGCAGGTCCAAGTGAAAGGAAGCAGCCAAATATGGTATATGGATAGTGGCTGCTCAAAACATATGACTGGGAACAAGGACCAGTTCCTTTCACTTGAGGACTTAAAAGAAGGTAATGTCTCCTTTGGTAATGGAAAGAAAGGTGAGATCATTGGGGTTGGAAAGGTAGGAAAGACAGACTATCACTCCATTGAGAATGTCTACTTCACAGATGGCTTGAAATATAGCCTGATTAGTGTGTCACAACTGAGTGACAAAGGTAACCTGGTAGCAGTCACCTCTACTAAATGCTTTGTGATAAATCTTACCACTGACAAGATTGTTTTGCAGGGAAAGAGAGTTAACAATATTTACAATGTAGATTTGTCCACTCTCTCAGAAAATAAAATCACTTGCCTAAGTGTGTTGGTTAATGGTCCCCTCCTGTGGCACAAAAGACTTGGTCATGCCAGTCTGAATCACCTAAATAAATTAGCCTCTAAGGACTTGGTGATAGGTTTACCCAACATCAAGTTCAAGGAAGACAAAGTTTGTGAGGCATATGCAAGGGGGAAACAGGTAAGAGCATCATTCAAGAGCAAGGAAATGGTAAGCACAGCCAAGTCGTTGGAACTGGTCCATATGGATCTTTGTGGTCCAATGAGAACCATGAGCAGAGGTGGAAAGAAATATGTAATGGTGCTTGTTGATGACAATTCTAGATTTACCTGGGTTCTATTTCTAACTTCCAAAGATGAAGCATTTGACATGTTTACTCCATTTGTTAGAAAAACTCAAAAACAATTAGGAAATCAACTTGCATCCATTAGGTCTGATCATGGAACTGAATTTTAAAACTCCAAGTTTGCTGAATTCTGTGATGAAAATGGTATAGATCATAATTTCTCTGCCCCTAGGACTCCTCAACAAAACGGAGTAGTTGAAAGAAAGAATATGACTCTTGAGGACATGGCTAGGACCATGCTGCTTTCTAGCAAACTGCCTCACAGCTTCTGGGCAGAGGCTGTAAACACTGCATGCTATATAATCAATAGATGCACGACTAGACCCCTTTAACTCCCTATGAGTTACTTAAAGGGAGAAAACCAAACATATCCCATCTTAGGGCATTTGGTTGTAAGTGCTATGTGCATAATAATGGAAAAGACTCCCTAGGTAAGTTTGATCCCAGAAGTGATGAGGGAGTATTCTTGGGATATTCTTCACATAGCAAAGCATATAAAGTGTTTAATAAAAGAACTTCGTGTGTAGAAGAAAGTGTACATGTAGTATTTGATGAAACTAACATTCTTTCGGAGAGGCAGAAACATGAAGATGAAGCCATTGGATTGGTAAAAGACTTGACTGAAGCCTCAGCACAAGTAAAAATGGCACCAACTGAAGGAACAGGTGATGGAACAGGTTCTTGCATCCAGGGCAACCTGACAGGGGGAACTAATCAAAGAGGAATTGAAATAAATCCCTTAAAGGAACCTGTTCATGACCTTGTTCCTCAGCAACAGAACATGGGAGAAACATCTAGTAGAAACCAGTTGGTTGTGAAACCTCACAAGTATCAAAGTTCTCATCCCATTGAGAAAATTATCACTAATCCAACATCTGGAGTCAAAACTAGATCACAATTAAAGAATCTGTGTGCTTTTGATGCATTTTTATCTCTTATTGAACCTAAAAATGTTGTTGAGGCTTTGTAGGATGCAGATTGGATCAATGCAATGCAAGATGAACTCAATCAATTTGAAAGAAGTCAAGTTTGGCATCTAGTTCCAAGGCCCAAAGACAGATCAGCTATTGGTACAAAATGGGTCTTTAGGAACAAACTTGATTAAGATGGAACTGTTACAAGAAACAAGGCAGGATTGGTGGTCCAAGGTTACAGCCAGGAGGAGGTCATAGACTATGATGAGACTTTTGCACCAGTTGCAAGACTAGAAGCAATCAAACTCCTCATAGCCTTTGTAGCACACATGGAATTCACTCTTCATCAAATGGATGTCAAAAGTGCCTTCTTGAATGACTACCTAAAAGAAGAAGTGTTTTTGAAACAACCTCCAGGGTTTGAAAGCAAGGAATGTCCTGAGCATGTGTACAAGTTAGACAAGGCTCTCTGTGGACTCAAGTAGGCCCCAAGAGCATGGTATGAAAGATTGTCCAAATTCCTGCTGGAGCATGGGTACAAAAGAGGTAAAATTGACAGTACCTTATTCTTAAGGGAAAAAGGTAAGGATCTCCTTGTTGTACAAATATATGTTGATGACATAATCTTTTGGGCCACCACTGATAAGCTCAGTAAGGACTTTGCAAAATTAATGGGGAGTGAGTTTGAAATGAGCATGATGGGTGAGCTTAATTTCTTCTTAGGCTTACAGATCAAACAAAGTCCATATGGAACCATGATCCACCAGCAAAAGTATTCAAAGGAGCTAATCAAAAGGTTTAAAATGGAAGAATCTAAAGAAATAGACACACCCATTGCAACTGCTACTAAATTAGATATTGATGAACCTGGTTCATCAGTTGATCAAAAGTTGTATATGGGTATAATTGGTTCACTTCTGTATCTTAGTGCTAGCAGACCTGACATTGTTTTCAGTGTAGGGCTTTGTGCTCGCTTTCAGGCAAATCCTAAAGAGTCTCACCCGACTGCTGTCAAAAGGATACTAAGATACTTGAAAGGAACCACTGATTTGTGTCTTTGGTATCCCAAAGGTAGCAATTTTAATCTAGTAGGATATGCTGATGCTGATTATGCAGGTTTTCTGGTGGATAGGAAGAGCACCTCAGGTATGGCACACTTTCTTGGTTCATGTCTCGTGTCATGGGCTACCAAAAAGCAAAACTCAGTTGCCTTGTCTACTGCTGAAGCCGAGTATGTTGCTGCTGCCTCTTGTTGTGCTCAATTGCTATGGATCAAATAATAGCTAGTAGATTTTGGTATTGAAGTTGGTTGTATTCCAATATTTTGTGACAACACTAGTGCAATAGTATGACAAAGAACCTTGTTCATCATAAAAGGACTAAACACATAGATGTTAGACACCACTTCTTAAGAGATAACTATGAGAAAGGACTGATCTCCATAGAATTCTGTGCTACTGATAAGCAAATTGCTGACATTTTCACTAAAGCACTGAGTAGAGAAAACTTTGAGAGGAACTGATTCGAATTAGGGATGATTAAGATCACCTAATAGGTCTAGTTCAGAATGCACAATGAAAAAAAATAAAAAATTTTTTTGGTTAGGAGTTCTAACTTTGTGTAAATATCTAGATTAATTCTTACTCTGTTTCATACTTTAATTAGTATACTCCTGTGACATGTGTACATATGATTTACTGATCTCTTACAAAGTTTTTTCTATTATGGCATTTGAGGCATGTTCAAGAGAATTCAATATGAAGAACCTGGTTCATCAGTATGAGCTCATATGAAAGTTCAGGTGTGTTTTCAATACTTTGCATAATTAGAAAGATCAACAATTCAATCATGAGCAGACGTCCTATACTTGCCAAATTCCTAGGAAAATTGTATCCGTTGAAGCATTGAACCAGTTTCATCCTTTTAAAATTCTAAAACCATGATTTTTGCCTAATATCTAAGGAAGCCAAAATAATCATTATGGGACTGGAATTCCAGGCTAATTAGACTTCTAATTGACCTCTGAAAAAGCTGCCGTTACTGCATTAGTGACTAATTCTCTTTAAATATACACCACATCTCTTACTCTCTTGTTCATTCTAAAACCGTCAAAAATTATATCTCCTGTTTTAATTGCTCCTCTTCTCCAAGAATCCTAAATCGCTTCTCTCTCCAGAAATTCCAAATCGCCTTTCTTCTAAGAAATTCCCAAAACTCCTCCATAAACGAAGAACCATGTCTAACCCACAAGATCATCCTGGCACTCCTCCACCACCATCACCCTCAAATACATCCTCTTCTACTCCTCCTAGTGAATCCCCAAAACCTAGGCTTCGAAGGCAGAAAATGTTGGCTAGAAAAACTGTAGCATCTGGAGCTCTGAGGAAAGTTTTAAATGAGAGGTTGAAAGCTAGCCAGAAAAGGTAATCCCCAACTAAAAAGTATGATTCCAGTTCTTACTCTGAATCATTTATTTCTGCTAGTG
Organism: Nicotiana attenuata; assembly: GCF_001879085.1. NCBI lineage: Eukaryota > Viridiplantae > Streptophyta > Magnoliopsida > Solanales > Solanaceae > Nicotiana > Nicotiana attenuata. Next base: position 176,568 of record NW_017671068.1, on the reverse strand, counting down.
AAGGTGAAGAACATGAGTCTTCTGACACTGAGAAAATTCAAGAAACTCCTGAGGTAGGATTTTCTGAAGTTAAAAACGTAGAAAACAAGTTTGTTCTAATTGGAAATGTTAAAGATGTATTGTTGGCTGAATCGAGTAGGAGTGGAGGTAAAAAGAAAGGAAGAGAGAGAGAGGGAGGAAGTGGTGAAGAGAGGGGAAAAGGAAAGTGAGAAGTTCTTGCTATATGTGGAATTGAAGATGAAAGTGGTTTCAAGTTAGGGGGAAGTGGTTCTGGGGAAGCATCTGAAGGGCTGGTTCATTTGAGAAAACAAAGAGATGAACCTGGTTCATCTGCTGAGGAAACTCTGGCTAATATTCTAAAAAGGTTGGGGCAAGTTATGACCCAAAGAAACGCAAAGCTACCTCACAAAAGGCCCAAAAAGTACCCAAACCAACCAAGAAAAGAAAACCTTCATCCCCAAAATCTACTGCCCCTCCAGTGCCTAAGGGAAGAGCTACAAGAAGCAGGGTTCGACAAAGTGAAGCTGACCTACAAAAAGCTCTGGAAGAAAGCAAGAAAAAGAAAAAGGAGAAGGGAAAGAAAAAAGTTGCAGAGTCCTCTGAGGCTACTGAAGAAGAGGAGATGGAACTGGTTCATCAAGAAAGAGGAACAAAAGTAGAGGTTCCTTCACCAAAACCTAAGAGATCCAAGACTTCTACCAAGAAGTCTTCCTGTGAACCTGTATCTGGTGAACCCTTATTAGCCAAGAGGACAAGGTCTGCTGTGAAAGGTAAGCAAAAGAAAATTGTTGAAGAAGATGAAGAGTAGAGTGGTGAAGAAGAAGAAGAGGAATCGGAGAAGGAGCTGGATAAGTTTGCCATCTTTGGCAGGAGAAAAATTCTGAAAGGAAGACTGTTGAAAGACCTGGAAGAACCAGGGATGAGAAGACTGGTGGATGCTTTAGCTGCACAAGGTTGGAAAGACATGGTCCTTAAAATGGATGGGAGGCTTGCCAGGAATGAATTGGTTGAATTTATGACCAATGCTGCTGTGAAGGATGGAGTAGTCACTAGCCTGGTAAAAGGAGTCAAAGTGAAGTTTGATGCTCTCAAACTAGGTGAGATCCTGGACAAACCTACTGAAGGGTATGATGACTATACAAGGCAAAGGTGGCCATGTCTGGATTCTCTCCCTACTGCTCTTGAAATTACTAGGAGGTTCTGTGACTCTAGAGAAGTTCATGAAGCCAGATTTGTGCAGAAAAGTGAAATGAGACCTGAACACAAGGTCTTGTTTGAATTTGTCAACAAGTGCCTGCTGCCCAGATAAGAGAGAAGGCACACTGCAAATTACATGGACCTCGTTCTTATGCAGTGCTTGGAGAGAGGAATACATATCAACTGGCCTGCTTTTATTGTCAAATTGCTCGACAGGGTCATCAGTGGCTCTAAGGATCATGCCACTCCATATGGGTTCATATTGATAACTGTGCTGGACAGGCTAAATGTTCCTTTGAAGAAATGGGAAATGGCATCAAGCAAGAAGCATTTTGGTGTTAAAAACCTACTGGCTTGTGACTATCCTGTCAATACCATCCCAGTTGAACCTGGTTCATTTTTGAGGACACCCATCAACAGCAAGGTTAGGGCCTTGGTTCAAGAGTGTGGAACTAAGGATGATGAAATTGCTAGGCTCAAGGCATGCATGGCTGAATTGGAAAAGGAGAGAGATGGCCTTAGAACTGAGCTAGCAAAAGAAAAGGAGAAGAGTGATGGAATGCTTCAGAATATGCTAAATCTTCTCCAGTCTCAACCCTCTAGTTCCTCCAAGCCCTAGGTCTCCTAGCACTTGTCTTCTGAACCAGTCTAGTACCTCTACTGACCCCAATGACCCAGAATAGGGATGTTTCTGTTTCTTTTTGCTCATGTTTTGGAAGTTTTTCTTTCTTTTTATGGACTGTTTGTGGAACCATATATTTATCAATGACAACTGCTGTTTTCTCTTGTTCAATGATGATTCTGATCTTAATAGTTTAAATATGTTTATTGATTTTTGATAATTGCACAATGATTTCACTTGCAGTTGGCCCAGTGGCCATGAGTACTTATTAAAGTCTGCGTTTCACACTATGTATGCAACTTTTCGATGATGCCAAAAGGGGGAAGATATGATATTGTGCTTTACTCATTATTCTGATTAAGTGATACTTATAACCTAATTAACCTGGTCCTTGATGATAAGTAAAATATCTAAGCTAAGTGTTGATGGTTAAGCTGAGTTCTTACAAGTTCTTTGATCAAGTAAAAATCACAGAGTTTGTCATCATCAAAAAGGGGGAATTTGTTGGCCCAAGAACAGGTGATGTTTTGAAGAATGACAAATGAACTCAGTCATGGACCAGGTCCATCATGTGAAGCACAGTGTTTGTCATCCTATACATGTGAGATGCACATGAAGGAGATAAGTCTCATTGATCAAGCAGCAATATCTCCTGAACTGATCGAAAAGGTTGCATATGGGATACGGAGAAAAAGTCTCCTTATGAGAAGAGAATACAATCCGGATAAAAGATAGGGTTGGAGTTTGTGTTGTTCAAGGACTCAACTTCGATGGAAGATCAGAAATTGAATCTCAATAAAACTCTAATTACTAACTCATTAAATAATAGCGATTCTTCTCTTTCATAGGCATTGCACAAACGCAGAAGTTAAACTAAATTGAGAGCAAAAGAGCGAGGCAATTTTGCAAGTGATTTATGTGAGATTTAAGTGTGCATTCCTGAAGCTAACTGGAAAAGATAGAAGAACCAATTCCATTGTGTCTTTCTTTTATTTTAGTTCAATTGTAGTAGGTGATTTAAACTTATACCTTTCAGCTTTCATAGAAGCAATTGTATTAGGTACTTTGAGTATTCAAGTTGGAGTTAACTTGAAGTTGTCGCAACAGTTGAGGTTGTGTGCCACAACGGGATTAGAGCTTAATCCTTAGGTATACAAGAGTTTTGTAAATGCTATTTTGGCTCAGTGATTTTAGTAGAAGTTTGGGAAAATCCTACTGAGTAGTAGGTCGTGGTTTTTTCACCTTTTGAGCCAGGTGTTTTCCACGTAAAAATCTCTGTGTTCTTTATTTTCTATATTTATTATTCTGCAAACATTAGTAGTTAGTACACTTAGAAGAACCTGGTTCTTCTAGAGCGAAAATTGGGTGTCACACAAATCACCCCCCTCTTGTGTGGTATTGACGTTTAGAACATCAAGACATGATTTCTAATGCAGTTTGAAAGTGCAGAATTAATGAAATCCTATAGACATGATTTCTAATGCAGTTTGAAAGTGCAGAATTAAAGAAATTCTATAGGCATATTTTCTACCCTTGCATGCATAATCACCCAACCCTTATTCACTAGCCAGCCCCAAATGTTCATTACAAATTATTACAAACCAGGAATAATAAATTACATCAGAAAAGTACAAAGAAAATTACAACAACAAGAAGCCTGATTCTTGACTTCCTCTCTGAGTTATGAGATAAACCCACTCAAAGACCACTAATCCAAACCCTTTCTCAGACCTGAGTGTGTCAGAGTTTCCTTAGGGCGTCAATAGGACCCCGGACATTGCTCACACCCAAGTTTCATAACCAGAACAGGGACAAGTGCAGTGTGGAAGTGCCAACCCTCATGTGTCCAAGTTCAGAGGGAGTTCATGGGTCCCGAGGCAAGGCTCACACGAGGGGGGGGGGGCAGAACATAAGTCTAAGAAGATAGTGCTAGTGCAGAAACAGAGGAATAAAGGAGAGGGGTAAAGGGTGGCAGGGAAACAGTTACAGAGTTGACAACTTCATACAAAAGGGGTTCAGGGGTTGGGAATTACAGAGATCCTATGTATTTAGGCATGATTCAATTCTAGGCATGCACAACAATAGGGTGCTGTCATGCTTGTGAATCAACTAGAACACACACATATAAGGGTGACATAGAGGTAATGATCCTAAGAGGACCACGTTTGAGTCATGTTCAGCAATAATCGATGCTTTCATGCCCCAAAACAACTCATAAGCATCAAACAGATTGGGATAGGGATTTAGTATTCATAATGCACTGATTCAGAACAAGGGAAAAAAAAATCACAACAAGCTTAATAAAGGTACTGAAATAGATACAAGCAGTAGGGTAGACTAGATTGCAAGAACATTAATTAACCAAGTTGTTGTTGATGCTAAAAACTTAATTAGAACATACCAGCTTAAATAAGCAAAATGTAGTAAAGAAAAGCTGCAGGACTTTGAAATATTGCTTTGGCTTTCAAACAGGTCACAATGCAAGTAGTAAAGCAAGAGAGATTGTTTTTAGTGTAAGTGTGAGTTTTTTGATTCAAAAGTGTTCGTGTCTCTGTGTTAATGAGAGAGCAAGGTACTTATAGTTTGAAAACAGGTAGAAAATAAGGCAAGAATCATAATTTAGCAGTAATTATGGAACTATGGGCGAATTGAAATCAAATCAGTATAAGTACTTCCTTTAATTAAGGATTTAAATTTAAACGGTAATATGCAAATACTAAGTAAGGAAAGAAATCACACAAGGCTGAATATAACAAATAAGAAAACATTTTCAGCATAGTACAAGTACACAATATGTAATAGAGACTAGGTTCATTAGATTCTAAATAAGGAAAGGTCGGTAAGAATCAAATACCAATGTAACCAAGGTAAGGGAATTAATCAAATTAAGTAGAAAAGTAAGGATCGAAGGTTCACAGGGAAGTGTTCAAATTAGACCAAGAAACAGGGAAATCAGTAAGGCGAAACAAGGAAAGAATCAATTACTTAATATACGAGTGCAATCAGAATTTCACAAAAGATGGTTTGAAATCAGTCCAAAACTGAAGGTCATTTAAGAGGGGAACCCGGCATATAAATAGAGTGCATAAACATTAGGCATACGAAGCCAAACTATGGCAAAGAGAAGCATCACACAATAGCAATCACATAGTCAGTAGACAGTGAACTATCGAAACATGGTAGTCACATAGGTCAATTTTGTTAACTTAGTAACAGAGAGAAGAGAGAGTATCAGAAGCATGCAAAGGGTTAAGTAAAAAGGCCCTTCTGAAAAAGTATAGTCGAGTTTCAATGATAGCAGGAAATCAAAATCACATAAAGAACAAATGCTGAAACAAAAGGTTTCATATCCTGTCAAGCAACTTCAAACAGATGAGTTGCACAAGCAGCTTCAGATGTTTGGACAGACCCCCAAAGAAATTAGGATTTTTGAAACCAATCGAACTCAAAGATGACGAACAAGTAAATCATACAAAAAATAGTCTCAGAAACTCGAATGAACCCAAACTTAGGGTTTTCAACACCAATCGAGTCTAAGGACGAAAATAGATAATTCAAACAAATATTAACAAAAAATAGATTCAAAAACCTCAAAAGAGATTAAGGCTTTTAACATGCGAACTCCAGTAGAAGAACAACATAAGGAAAACATAGTAGAACATGTCAAAAAATCAGGGAAAGTTTCGAGACAACTTAGCAAAAACCCTAATTGGAAAAGATAAAAGGGTTTTGAAGGTAGGGTTTTAAGGGAAACTTTTTTAAAATGTTTAGAAGTTTAGAGCAAACACAGATCTAAAACAGATCTAAAAGAAATCGGAAGAACCTTGAAGGTTAGGGTATCAGAAGAAACCCAAATGATGAGAAAGGCTTTGAAAAACCATCGATCTAAGCAGGAGAGTCAAGAATCAGACTCGAATAGCCATGGCTGGGTCAGAGACGACCGGAGAACAGTCACAAACTGAAAATGACCAAGGTCTGGACCAAACTTTCCAAGATCTAGCCTTGAAACCAAGATAACCGGACATGTAGGAGGTGGATATAGGCCTCCGATGGCCTTGGAAGCCATGGATTTAGGAGGTTTCAGCATTGGAGTTGAGGGCGGAAGCTAGGGTTTGAGAGGGTTTTGAGAGAGAAAGGGATTTAGNTTCTATGTTTGTTCATCCTAACCAGTCACTATATAAACCCCAACGAGGATTCCCTTTGAATAGACTTAATCACTAATATTCTTTCATTATCACTGGTTATACTCTAAAATCTGAGACCATGGCTGGTTAAAAGCCAAGGCCAATCGAATTTGACTGTGTTTTTTCTCACTGCGAGCACTGCTCGGGGTTCATTGGAAACCCTTGGAAACTCTAACGCACTAGGATTTTGGGGATTCTGCTTCTCTTTGCTACTGTTAATCGAATTACATCTGGAAATTCTTCTTCTCATTTGTTTACTTGTTAACTTGTAACTTCTCTATTTTTAATGGTTTATTACCCTATGTTGGTCGATCCTGTCGCTCTTAAACTTTCTTTCCGGAATTACAAGACCCAACATGCCTCATATGTATCTTGTATGCTTTCAACCTAGCCTAATCCAGTTTATATGTCATAACTAGAACTGCTATTTGCTATAGTTTTGAGAATTAAGTGTTTAAGCTATTTTAGTTAGATTGAATTAAATCTAAAAGAGGCAAATATTGCAATTATATGCAATTTAGCTTTAAAAATACTAAACAAATTTGTAAAAATATGTAAAAATTATATTAGCCACATTTTAATATAAATATGAAAATCCAATAAATGAATCACCAAAAATGATAATTTTGGGAATAATTATTGGGGTTTTCTGGATAAAATAGTGCAATAAATCGATTTAAAAATCCTTAAAAATGAAGAAAAAATAGTAAAACATTTGGGCATACTTATATAGGCATGCTCATGCTATTTTGAAAGTAGTTTGCATTTTTAGAAATACATAGGGAAAAATTGGGTATCAACACACGATGCTAGCTCAAAATATCTTTTGAAAATATCATTTAAGGTGTTTAAAACAGAATAACATGGCTGAGTTTTGAAAACAGTAAAAATATATCGTGACTGAGTATAAGTATAGAGTCAAAACAGTGAGGAAAATAGTAGTAAATATCCCCTAAGGTTCCAAACAGTTGGCACGAAGCCCAAATATAGCGTTTAGCCCAAACATGATAATATCAGTCAATTTGCAGTCAAATACACAGTAAAACAACCATACGGGATGGACTAAGTCACAATTCCCAACGGTGCACGACCTCACGCTTGTCATCTAGCGTGTGCGTCACCTCAACATAACCTAATGCTGTGTAATACGGGGTTTCATACCCTCAGGACAACATTTTAAATCATTACTCACCTCAATCCGGCCCAAACTCTAGCCCGCGATGCCTTTGCCCCACGAATCGGTCTCCGGATGCTCTGAATCTACCAAAATCAGAATGTAGCCATCAAATTATGCTAAAGGGACCAAGCCCACTCGAAAACAATCGAAAAACAATGAAATTCCCGAAATTAACCAAAACCCGACCCCCGGGCCCACGTCTCGGAATTCGATAAAATTTACGTCATTACATTCCTTATCTCCCCACGAGTTCGTACATATCAAAAGTTCCAAAATCCGACCACAAATGGTCCTCTAAATCCTCAAGTTTAGGTCTAAGTTTCCAAGCCCTAGTTTCTTCATTTAGGCTTAAATTCCATGATTAATTAGGTAGAATCAACATAAGAATTGAGTACTATGTCCATAAATCTTACCTCCAAGTGTTTCCCCTTGAATCCCTCTTCAATCCTCTTCAAAAAGCTCCAAAATCGCTCAAAAATGGTGGAAGTTTGACTAAAAATCGCGGAACAGGTCTTTTAAATGTTCTGCCCAGCTATTAAATTTCCTTCACTGCAATCGCGGAAATAGCCTCGCGATCAGTAAGCACAATTGCTGACTGCCCCCACTTAACCTTACGTGATCGCAAAAAGCTCTACGCGATTGCGAAGCCTTAGCATTCAGACCCACGCGATCACAGCAAGACTCACGCGATCGCGAAGATAAAGCACACAGACCCACACGATCGCAACCAACTCCATGCAGTCGCGTAGGGCAACTCTGCCTCAGCCCCTAACTAAGCATATGCGAGCGCGACCCCTTATACGCGATCGCGGAGAACAAAAGGTCTGCAACAGACCTGTAGCAAAATCTGCAACTTCTCAACATGAAATTCCATCCATTTAACCACCCGAAACTCACCCGAGGCCCTCGAGTCCTCAACCAAACATGCCAACATATCCCATAACATCATTCAAACTTGTTCCAACCTTCGGAACACTCAAAGCACCAAATTCTCGTCGGATTCAAGCCTAAGAATTCCAAATTCTTCAAAATTACACTTTTGATCAAAAACCCAACCAAACCATGTCCGAATGACCTGAAATTTTGCACACACATCCCAAATGACACAACAGAACTACTGCAACTCTCAGAATTCCATTCCAACCCCAATAGCAAAATCTCCTATTAACCGGAAAATGCCAAAAACTCAATTTCGCCAATTCAAGCCTAATTTTACTCCGGACCTCCGAAACACATTCTGATCACGCTCCTAAGTCCCAAATCACCTCCCGAAGCTATCCGAACCATCGGAATTCACATCCGAGCCCTCTAACACCTAAGTCAACATCCGGTTGACTTTTCCAACTTAAGCTTTCTTAAAAGAGACTAAGTGTCTCAAAGCTTCTCAAAACCTTTCTGAACCCGAGCCAACCAACCCGATCACATACAAAACCGATAAATAAAGCAATTAGAAGCAGAAATGGGGGAAACCGAGCGGTAACTCATGAAGCGACCGGTCGGGTCGTTACATCTTCCCCCTCTTAAACAAACGTTCGTCCTCGAACGAGTCAAGAAACATACCTGAAGCCTCAAATAGGTGAGGATATCTGCTCCGCATCTCCCGCTCGGTCGCCCAGGTAGCCTCCTCCACTGGTCGACCTCTCCACTGCACTTTCACTGAAGTTATATCTTTTGATCTCAACTTCCGAACCTGACGCTCCAAAATAGCTGCTGGCTCCACATCATAGGTCAAATCACCCTCTAACTGAACCGTGCTAAAATGCAGAACATGAGACGGATCCTCTACTGAGATAAACCCCCAATACAATGAGGACACTGCCCCTATATGTGACCCATCTCTCCGAACTCATAGTGATTCCCGGGTGCTGGAGACGAGGATTGATGGTTACCCCTAGCACCGGAATGACTAGCAGACGCACCTGGCGTAGAAGAATCTTGAACTGATGGAGCACGGGACGAACCTTATGCTGGAAGTGCACTGGGTGAGTAATGATCCTGCTGAGAACCGTGAGAACCATGGACTGATGATGCCCCACGATAACTTAGGCGAGCTGACTGAGCATGCCTGAACTGACGACCTCTACCGTGCTGATACTGTGACGACCCGACCAGTTGTCTCATGAGTTACAGCTCCGTTTCCCCCATTTCTGCTTCTTTATGGTTCGTTATCCATGTTTTATGTGGTCGAGTTGATTGGTTTGTGGTTGGAGTGGATTTGGTAAGGAAATGAGACACTTAGTCTCTTTTAAGAAGGCTCAAGTTGGAAAAGTCAACCGGCTGTTGACTTATGTGCTAGAGGGCTCGGATGTGAGTTCCGGTGGTTCGGTTAGCTTTGGGTGGTGATTTGTGACTTAGGGGTGTGATCAGAAGTGGTTTTGGAGGCCCGGTGTAGAATTAGGCTTGAATTGGCAAAGTTAGTATTTTGCCGAATTCCGGTTCATAGGTGAGATTTTGATCCGAGCGTTGGAATGGGATTCCGAGAGTTGCTATAGCTTCGTTGTGTGATTTGGGATGTGTGTGCAAAATTTCAGGTCATTTGGATGTGGTTTGGTTGGGTTTTTGATCAAAAGCGTGTTTTAGAAGTTTTTAGAAAACTTAGGCTTGAATTCGATGTGAATTGATAGATTTAGTGTTGTTTGAGGTGTTTTCATGATTGGAACAAGTTTGAATGAGGTTTTAGGAGGTGTTGGCGCTTTTGGTTGAAGTCCCGGGGGCCTCAGAGTGGTTTCGGATGGTTAACGGGAAGAGTTTTGGACTTGTGCAATTGCAGATTATATGATGCTTCTGGTGTATTCGCACGTGCAGCTTGGGAACCACAGGTGCGATGCCGAACGTGCGAGAGGAAGGCCACAGATGCGAAGTATAGCCTGGGGAGCAGTTTCCGCAGAAGCGGTCAATGGGGCCGCATCTGCTAAGCCGCAAATGCGGAAATTCTATCGCAGAAGCCACTTTTGGATTTAAATGAGAAACCGTAGGAGCGGTTGGTTGGACCGCAAATGTGGTACCGCAGGTGCGGTATAAGGGGTCGCAGATGCAAAAACCCCTGGGCAGAAGGTATAAATGGTTCTTCTTCGCAATTTTTGAAGGGTTTATTCATTTTAACTTCGGACTTAGAGATTTTGGGCGATTTTGAAGAGGGATTTCAAGGGAACTTCGATAAGGTAAGGATTTTGGACCTAAGCACAATTAAATGGTGATATTTCATGAATTAGGACTGAAAATTAAGGAATTTATGGACTAAAATGGAGGTTTAGGGCTTGAGGTTAAGAGAGTCTAAATTGGGGATTTGTGGGGCCAATTGAACTCCGATTCTTGTGTATTTGATATGTATGAACTCGTGGGGAGATAAGGAATCTATTGATGTGAAAATTTCTGAGTTTCGAGAAGTGGGCCCGGGGCTCGGGTTTTGCTAATTTCGGGATTTTTCATATTTTTCGATTGTTTTCGCTTGGGTTTTGTTCCCTTAGCCTATTGTGATGTATTCGTTCTGGTTTCGGTCAGATTCGATGCGCGAGGAGGACGATTTAGAGGCAAGGGCATAGCGAGCTAGAGCTTTAGCCGGTTCGAGGTGAGTAATGAATGTAAATGACGTCCTGAGGGTTTGAAACCCCGGATTTGCACATCGTAGTGCTATATTGAGGTGAGACACGCGCTTGATCATGAGCGTGGGGTCGTTTTCTATTGGGGATTGTGACTTGGTCCGTCCCGAGCGATGCTTTTGCCGCATATTTGATTGAAGTTAATTGATATAATCATTATTTGGATTGTTTGCCATATGTGGGCTTTGTGCCAACTATTTGAACCCTTCGGGGAGTTTTTATCACTATTTCCTCACTGTTTTGATTTACTACTTGAACTCAGTCGTACCGTTTTTTACTGTTTTACAACTCAGCAACTTTTACTCAGTTTTTGAAACTAAAATGATATGTTAAATGATGTTTTGGGTTGGGAACTACTGTTTTACTAATGCCCGAGGGGCTTATATGATGTCTGGACTGAGTATGGCCAAGGGCCAAATGTGAGGATACTATGGGATCGGGTTGCGCGCCGTAGCAGTGTTATACTGATATTGATATGAGGCTGAGGGCCTAGATTGGTGCCAGGAGATGGTCTGTTATTGCGCTTGGGCCGTAAGGGGCCCCTCCCGGAGTCTGTACACCCCCAATTAGCGCCGTCGATGATGAATATATGGATCGGGCTCTACGCCGTAGCGGGTACTATAGGGTACAGTTCTATGTGTTGATTTTTCTTTTACCGTCTATAACTTAACTGCTTACTTGTGGCAGAATTATCATATTTCTTTACCATTGGTTTATTGCTTTCATATTACTTGTGTTAAACTGCCACATTATAGATTACTCTGTGTTTCTTTAGGATTTCTTATTCTCAGTCATTATTTATGCTTATTACTCACTGGGTCAGAGTACTCACATTACTCCCTGCACCTTACGTGCAGATCCAGGTGCATCTGAGGCTGTTGAGGATTTCAGTCGGGCAGCGCATACCCGGGAGTATCGAGGTAGCTGCATGGCGTCCGCAGCCCTGATCTCTCCCTTCAATCCTTTTGTTTTATCCACATTTCCTAGACTGATTATGTAATAGGCTGTTAAACTTGTATTAGAGGCTCAGACTTGTGACACCGGATCTGTTCGGGCTATGTAGTGGTATTATCATTTGAATTTCCGCATATTTAACTCTTGCTCCAGGCCTTTATCATGGTAATTTGGCATCGTAACTGTGTTAGCTAATCATAAACTTTATAAGAAAATGGCTTGAGGTTGTTAGTTGGTCATGCTTGCCTAGCAGTGTGTTGGGCACCATCACGACCGGGGTTGGGGTCGTGACAAGTTGGTATCAGAGCCCAGGTTACATGGGTCTCGCAAGTCATGAGCTGGTTTAGTAGAGTCTCGCAGATTGGTACGGAGATGTTTGTATTTATCCTCGAGAGGCTGTAGAACCTTTAGGAAAAACTTCATATTCTTGAAATTCTTGTCGTGTGAACTTGTTGATCCGAGCACTAAGCTCCCCTTTACTCTATTCTCTCACAGATGGTGAGGACGCGAGCTACCGGATGAGGTGGACGACCACCAGTGCCACCCACTGAGGCCACCAGAGGCCGTGGACGCGGTCGTGGTCGTGGCAGAGGCAGAGTAGCGAGGGCAGCACCTGTTGATCCACCAGCTGCCCCAGCTCCGGATCAGACTCCAGCAGCACCAGTTCAGGCACCAGTTGTGCCCATCGTGATTCCAGGTCTACAAGAGACCTTGGCTCAGATCTTGACAGTTTGCACTGGCCTGGCTTAGGCAGTTTAAGCCACCGCAGCAGCAGATCCTTCGCAGGCCGGGGGAGGCAATCAGACCCCCGCTGCTCGCACACCTGAGCAGGTAATGCAGGGACAACAGACGCCGAAGGCACCTCCAGCTTAGCCGGTTGCACCAGTGCAGGAGTTCAGGGTTCCAGTTATGCTGGAGGATGAGCAACGTCGTCTTGAGAAGTTTGGTAGACTCCAGCCTCCGTCATTCAGTGGTGCTGAGGGCGAGGATGCCCAAGGTTTTCTTGAGAAGTGTCAGTGGATGCTCCGTACAGTAGGGATTCTTGAGTCTAGTGGTGTGGCATTTACCACATTTCAGTTTACTGGGGCTGCCTTTACTTGGTGGGAGGATTTTGAGAGGCGTAGGCCTGTCGGTGCAGCACCCCTTTCTTGGCAACAGTTCTCCACTCTCTTCTTGGAGAAGTATGTACCGCAGTCGCGCAGAGAGGAGCTCCGTAGGCCGTTTGAGTGGTTGACACAGGGAGATATGACCGTGACCCAGTACGAGATGAGGTTTTCTGAGTTGGCTCGTCATGCCACCTGGATGATTCTGTCAGATCGTGAGAGGATCAGGAGATTTGCGGATGGCCTCAATTACCATCTCCGTGTTCTAATGACTATAGAGAGAGTATTGGGTGCTACGTTCGAGGAGGTGGTGGATATCGCTCGTGAGATTGAGACCGTTCGCCGTCGAGTGTGAGGAGAGCTTTCAGAAGCTCAAGACAGCTTTGACCACAACTCCAGTATTGGTTTTGCCATCAGCTTCAGGTTCATATACCGTATATTGTGATGCTTCGAGAGTTGGGATTGGTTGTGTATTGATGCAGGAGTGTAGAGTTATTGCTTATGCTTCTTGTCAGTTGAAGCCCCATGAGAAGAACTACCCTATTCATGATTTGGAGTTGGCTGCATAGTTCATGCATTGAGGATTTGGAGGCATTACTTGTATGGCATATCTTGTGAGGTATTCACTGATCATCGCAGTCTGAACCATTTATTCAAGCAAAATGATCTTAATTTGAGGCAGCGGAGGTGGTTAGAGTTGCTTAAGGATTATGATATTACTATTCTGTATCATCCGGGAAAGGCCAATGTGGTGGTTGATGCTCTGAGCCGAAAGGCAGTGAGTATGGGGAGTTTGGCATACATTCCAGTTGGGGAGAGACCCCTTTCAGTGGATGTTCAGGACTTAGCCAATCGGTTTGTGAGATTACATATTTCGGAGCCCAACCGGGTGTTGGCTTGTGTGGTTTCTCGGTCTTCCTTATATGACTGCATTAGAGAGCGCCAGTATGATGATCCGTATTTGCTTGTCCTTAAGGACAGAGTTCAGCGTGATGATGCCATAGATGTGACCATCGGTGACGATGGCGTGTTGAGGAAGTAGGGCCGGATCTGTGTGCCCAATGTGGATGGGCTTAGAGATTTGATTCTGGAAGAGGCCCATAGCTCGCGGTATTCTATTCATCCGGGTGCCGCGAAGATGTATCAGGGCTTGAGGAAGCACTACTGGTGGAGAAGAATGAAGAAAGATATTGTGGGGTTTGTAGCTCGGTGTCTAAATTGTCAGCAGGTGAAATATGAGCGTCAGAGATTGGGTGGCTTGCTTCAGCAGATGGTTATTCCCGAGTGGAAGTGGGAGAGGATCACTATGGACTTTGTTGTTGGACTTCCTCGGACTTCGAAGAAATTTGATGCTATTTGGGTGATTGTGGATCGGCTGACCAAGTCCGCACACTTCATTCCTGTGTGTACTACCTATTCTTCAGAGCGGCTGGCAGGGATTTATATCCGGGAGATTGTTTGGTTGCATTGTGTTCTGGTTTCCATCATCTCAGATAGGGGTACTTAGTTTACTTTGTAGTTTTGGAGGGCCGTGCAGAGATAGTTGGGTACTCAGGTGGAGTTGAGCACAGCATTTCATCCTCAGATGGATGGACAGTCCGAGCGTACTATTCAGATATTGGAGGACATGTTGCGTGCTTGTGTCATTGATTTTGGAAGTTCATGGGATGAGTTTTTACCGCTTGCCGAGTTTTCCTACAACAACAGCTACCGGTCAAGTATTCAGATGGCTCCGTATGAGGCTTTGTATGGGAGACGGTGTAGATCTCTAGTTGGTTGGTTCGAGCCCGGCGAGGCTAGGATGTTGGGGACAGATTTGGTTCAGGACGCCTTAGAGAAGGTGAGGGTGATTCAGGAGAGACTTCGTACAGCGAAGTCGCTTCATAAGGGTTACGCGGACCGGAAGGTTCGAGATGTGTCCTACATTGTTGGTGAGAAGGTCTTGCTGAAGGTTTTGCCCATGAAGGGTGTTATGAGATTTGGAAAGAAAGGGAAGTTGAGTCCGCGGTTCATTGGACCTTTTGAGGTACTTAGGAGGATTGGGGATGTGGCTTATATGCTTGCTTTGCCACCCAGCTTGTCGAGTGTGCACCCGGTATTTCATGTTTCTATGCTCTGGAAGTATGTTAGGGACCCGTCTCATGTTTTGGACTTCAGCACAGTTCAGTTGGATGGTGATTTGACCTTTGACGTGGAGCCAGTGGCAATTTTGGGTCGTCAGGTTCGAAAGTTGTGGTCGAAGGATATAGCTTCAGTGAAGGTGCAGTAGAGAGGTCAGCCCGTGGAGGAGGCTACCTGGGAGACCGAGCGGGAGATGCGGAGCAGATATCCTCACCTATTTGAGGCTTCAGGTATGTTTCTTGACTCGTTCGAGGACGAAATTTGTTTAAGTTGGGGAGGATGTGACGACCCGACTAGTCGTCTCATGAGTTACCGCTCCGTTTCCCCCATTTCTGCTTCTTTGTGCTTCATTATCTGTATTTTATGTGGTCGAGTTGATTGGTTTGTGGTTGGAGAGGATTTGGTAAGGAAATGAGACACTTAGTCTCTTTTAAGAAGGCTCAAGTTGGAAAAGTCAACCGGATTTCGACTTATGTGCTAGAGGGCTCGGAAGTGAGTTTTGGTGGTTCGGTTAGCTTCGGGTGGTGATTTGTGACTTAGGGGTGTGATCGGAAGTGGTTTTGGAGGCCCGATGTAGAATTAGGCTTGAATTGGAAAAGTTAGTATTTTGGCGAATTCCGGTTGATAGGTGAGATTTTGATCCGAGGGTCGGAATGGGATTCTGAGAATTGTTGTAGCTTCTTTGTGTTATTTGGGATGTGTGTGCAAAATTTCAAGTCATTTAGATGTGGTTTGGTTGGATTTTTTATCAAAAGCGTGTTTCGGAAGTTTTTAGAAAACTTAGGCTTGAATTCGATGTGAATTGATAGATTTAGTGTTGTTTGAGGTGTTTTGATGATTGAAACAAGTTTGAATGAGGTTTTAGGAGGTTTTGGTGCTTTTGGTTGAGATCTCGGGGGCCTCGGAGTGGTTTCTGATGGCTAATGGCAAGAGTTTTGGACTTGTGCAATTGCAGATTATATGCTGCTTCTGGTGTTTTCACACCTGCGGCTTGGGAACCGCAGGTACGGTGCCGCACGTGCGAAAGGAAGGCTGCAGATGCGAAGTTTGTCCTTGGAAGCCCTTTCCGCAGAATTGGTCAATGGGGCCGCATCTGCGAAGCCGCAAATGCGGAAATTCTGTCGCAAAAGCGACTTTGGATTTAAATGAGAAACCGCAGGAGCGGTTGGTTGGACCGTAAATGCGGTACCGCAGGTGCGGTATAAGGGGTCGCAGATGCGAAAACCCCTGGGCAGAAGGTATAAATGGTTCTTCTTCGCGATTTTTGAAGGGTTTATTCATTTTGACTTCGGACTTAGAGTTTTTGGGCGATTTTGAAGAGGGATTTCAAGGGAACTTCGATAAGGTAAGGATTTCGGACCTAAAGCACAATTCTATGGTGATATTTCATGAATTAGGACTGAAAATTAAGGAATTTATCGACTAAAAATGGAGGTTTAGGGCTTGAGATTTAGAGAGTCTAAATTGGGGATTTGAGGGGTCAATTGAACTCCGATTCTTTTGTTTTTGCTATGTATGAACTCGTGGGGAGATAAGGAATGTAATGATGTCAAAAATTTTGAGTTTCGAGAAGTGGGCCCGAGGCTCGGGTTTTGCTAATTTCGGGATTTTTCATATTTTTCGATTGTTTTCTCTTGGGTTTTGTTCCCTTAGCCTATTGTGATGTATTCGTTCTGATTTTGGTCAGATTCGATGCGCGAGGAGGCCGATTTGAGAGGCAAGGGCATAGCGAGCTAGAGCGTCAGCCGGTTCGAGGTGAGTAATGAATGTAAATGACGTCCTGAGGGTTTGAAACCCCGGATTTGCACATCGTAGTGCTATATTGAGGTGAGACACGCGTTTGATGATGAGCGTGGGGTCGTTTTCTATTGGGGATTGTGACTTGGTCCGTCTCGAGCGATGCTTTCACCGCATATTTGATTGAAGCTTAATTGATATCATCATTATTTGGATTGATTGCCATATGTGGGCTTTGTGCCAACTATTTGAACCCTTCGGGGAGTTTTTATCACTATTTCCTCACCGTTTTGATTTACTACTTGAACTCAGTCGTACAATTTTCTACTGTTTTATAACTCAGCCACTTTTACTCAGTTTTTGAAACTAAAATGATATGTTAAATGATGTTTTGGGCTGGGAACTACTGTTTTACTAATGCCCGAGGGGCTTATATGATGTCTGGACTGAGTATGGCCAAGGGTCAGATGTGAGTATACTATGGGATCGGGTTGTGCGCCGTAGAAGTGTTATACTGATATTGATATGAGGCTGAGGGCCTAGATTGGTGCCAGGAGATGGTCTGTTATTGCGCTTGGGCCGTAAGGGGCCCCTCCCGGAGTCTGTACACCCCCAATTAGTGCCGTCGACAATGAATATATGGATCGGGCTCTATGCCGTAGCGGGTACTATAGGGTACCGTTCTATGTGTTGATTTTTCTTTTACCGTCTATCACTTAACTGCTTACTTGTGGCAGAATTATCATATTTCGTTTCCATTGGTTTATTGCTTTCATATTACTTGTGTTAAACTGCCGCATTATATATTACTCTATGTTTCTTCAGCATTTCTTATTCTCAGTCATTATTTATGCTTATTACTCACTGGGTCGTAGTACTCGCATTACTCCCTGCACCTTGCATGCAGATCCAGGTGCATCTGAGGCTGTTGAGGATTTTCAGTCGGGCAGCGCATACCCGGGAGTATTGAGGTAGATGCATGGCGTCCGCAGCCCTGATCTCTCCCTTCTATCCTTTTGTTTTATCCACATTTCCTAGACTGATTATGTAATAGGCTGTGGAACTTGTATTAGAGGCTCAGACTTGTGGCACCGGATCTGTTCGGGCTATGTAGTGGTATTATCATTTGAATTTCCGCATATTTAACTCTTGTTCCAGGGCTTTATCATGGTAATTAGGCATTTTAACTTTGTTAGTTAATAATAAACTTTATAGGAATATGGGTTGACGTTGTTAGTTTGTCAGGCTTGCCTAGCAGTGTGTTGGGCGCCATCACGACCGGGGTTGGGGTCGTGACAGATAGTGCCCCCTCGAAGGAGCGCCCCCAAAACTACCATGACCTTAAGGCTTCTTGGCCTCCCTATCCTCGCGCTCCTGGCGACGAACTGACTCAATCTCACGAGCAATATCCGCAACCTCCTCAAACGTAGCACCTGGCACTCTCTCAGTCATGAGAACCCGAAGCTAGTAGGTGAGGCCATCAACAAACCTCCTGATCCTCTCTCTCTCCGTAGCAACCAGCCAAATAGCATGTCGATCTAACTCTGAGAACCTTATCTCGTACTGAGTAACAGTCATATCCCCCTGTCTCAACTGCTCGAACTAACTACGCAGCTCCTCCCTACGGGACTATGGAACATACCTCTCATAAAATAGAGCGGAGAACTGCTGTCAGGTCAGAGGTGTCGAACCAACAGGCCTATGCCTCTCATATGCCTCCCACCAAGTGAAGGTAGCTCCGATAAACTGAAAGGTCGTGAATGCAACCCCGCTGGTCTCCAGAATACTCGCGGTGCAAAAAATCCTCTAACATCGGTCTAAGAAACCCCGGGCATCCTCGCCCTCCTCACCACTGAAAGTAGGAGGATGGAGTCTGCCAAACCTCTCCAATCTACGCTGCTCGTCCTCTGGCATAACTGGAGCTACGTAACCCTGAGCAGCTGCCACCGGCTGGGCTAGTGGTGCCTCCAGTGTCTGCAATCCCTGAACCACCTCATCAGGTGTGCGGGTGGCAGGAGTCTGAGAGCCTCCCCCTGCCTGAGAAGTGGCTACGGCAGTAGAAACTGTGACTGCCTGAGCAAGACTCGTACGTACTGTCAAAATCTGGGCCAAAGTCTCCTAAAGACCTAGAATCACTATGGGCACAGCTGGTGCTGCTGGAGTGTCCACAACTCGGACCTGCTCATGAACTGGGGCGGCTGGTGGATCTGCAGGTGCTGCCCCAGCTGCTGTGTGGGCTGCACCTCTGCCCCTACCACAGCCTCGACCGCGTCCTCGACCTCTAGTGGCTCCAGCTGGTGGTACTGGTGGTCGTCCATCCTGACCGGTAGCGCGTGTCCTCACCATCTGTGAGAGAATAGAAAACAGAAGTCTAGTGCTTAGATTAATAGATTCGCATGACAAGAATTTCAAGAATATGAAGTTTTTCCTAAAGGTTCTACAGCCTCTCAAGGATAAATACAGACGTCTCCGTACAGATCCGCGAGACTCTACTAAACCTGCTCATGACTCGTGAGACATATGTAACCTAGGCTCTGATACCAACTTGTCATGACCCTAAACCCGAACCCGGTCGTGATGGTGTCTCTCGTGAAGACAAGGCCAGCCGACACACTTCCAATTCACTTTAAGCAATTAAAATAATAAGTACTAAGTCTTTAACAGCATTAAAACCCCAAAAATAAATAGCTAACAGTACAAATATTGGAATTAATACCAACACAGTCCGACATCGGGGTGTCACCAGTCATGAGCATCTAAATAATACAACAAGTCTGAAAGTCTACTCCACTACTACATAACTAGATCAGAAAGGAAATAAGATTGTGGGAGAATGTGCTGGGCTGCGAATCGCTGGGCAGCTACCTAGTGAATCTCCGGAAATCTGCTGGACAACTCTCAACCTTGCTGGCAGGACCTGTAGCGCCCGAATCTGCACACAGGGGTGCAAGGAGTAAAGCGAGTACTCCAACTCAGTGAGTAATAACAATAAATGAAGGCTAAGCGATATTAAATCACGTTAAACACAACAATAAGCTATAAGAGGCAGAATAAAATCAGTAAACACAATTAAATAGTGGAATCTCATAAAACACCTTTTAAGCAGTTAAACAAATAAAGGAAATGCAGCTAGAAAAGGTAAACACATAAGAACCGCCCCTCGGGCCCAATAACAACAGAATCAGCCCCTCGGGCAATATCATAGAACAATACCAGCCCCTCGGGCTCTATCTCATATCACAATGGGTACCCGCGCTCACTGGGGGTGTACGGACTCCGGGAGGGGCCCCTTACGGCCCAAGCGCAACATCAAGCCATCTCGTGGCATCATCAATAGGCTCTCGACCTCATATCAATCACAAGCCACCTTGTGGCGTAGAATCTCAGGCCTCAGCCTTATTATCATAATCAGTATATCACCGCTACGACGTGCAGCCCGACCCAAAAGTATCCTCAAAACACAGGCCCTCGGCCTTACTCAGTCCGAATTTCATAAGCCCTTCGGGCAACAGTAAACATGATGCTCAGCTCAAAATATCTTTTGAAAATATCATTAAATGTGTTTAAAACAGAATAACATGGGTGAGTTTTGAAAACAGTAAAAATATATGGTGACTGAGTACAAGTATAGAGTCAAAACAGAGAGGAAAATAGCAGTAAATATCCCCTAAGGGTCCAAACAGTTAGCACGAAGCCCAATATGGCGTTTCGCCCAAACATGATAATATCAGACAATTTGCAGTCAAATACAAAGTAAAACAACCATACGGGGTAGACTAAGTCACAATCCCCAACGGTGTACGACCCCACGCTCATCATCTAGCATGTGCGTCACCTCAACATAGCATAACGCTATGTAATCCGGGGTTTTATACCCTTAGGACAACATTTAAAATCATTACTCATCTCAATCCGGCCCAAACTCTAGCTCGTGATGCCTTTGCTCCTGGAATCGGCCTCCAGATGCTCCGAATCTACCGAAATCAAAACGTAACAATCAAATTATGCTAAAGGGACCAAGCCCACTCGAAAACAATCGAAAAACTATGAAATTCCCGAAATTAACCAAAACTCGACCCCCGGGCCTACGTCTCGGAATTCGATGAAATTTACGTCATTAGATTCCTTATCTCCCCACGAGTTCATACATATCAAAAGTTCCAAAATCCGACCACGAATGGTCCTCGAAATTCTCAAGTTTAGGTCTAAGTTTCTTAGCCCTAGTTTCTTTAATTTAGGCTTAAATTCCATGATTAATTAGGTAGAATTCACATAAGAATCGAGTATTAAGTCCATAAATCTTACCTCCAAGTGTTTTCTCTTGAATCCCTCTTCAATCCTCTTCAAAAAGCTCCAAAATAGCTCAAAAATGGTTGAAGTTAAACTAAAAATTGCGGAACAGGTCTTTTAAACATTCGGCCCAGCTATTAAATTTCCGTCACTACGAATACGAAAATAGCCTCGCGATTGCGAAGCACAATTGCTGACTGCCCCCGCTTAACCTTACGCGATCGCGAAGCCTTAGCATTCAGACCCACGCGATCGAAGCAAGACTCACGCGATTGCGAAGATACACCATACAGACTCATGCGATCACAACCAACTCCACACGGTCGCATAGGGCAACTCTGCCTCAGCCCCCAACTAAGCCTACACGAGCGCAACCCCTTATACGCGATCGCAGAGAATAAAAGGTCTGCAACATACCTGTAGCAAAATCTGCAACTTCTCAACATGAAATTTCATCCGTTTAACCACCCGAAACTCACCCGAGGCCCTCGGGACCTCAACCAAACATGCCAACATATCCCATAACATCTTTCAAACTTGTTCCAACCTTCGGAACGCTCAAAACAACATCAAAACACCAAATTCTCATCGGATTCAAGCCTAAGAATTCCAAAATCTTCTAAATTACGCTTTTGATCAAAAACCCAACCAAACCATGTCCGAATGACCTGAAATTTTGCACACACATCCCAAATGACACAACGGAACTACTGCAACTCTCGAAATTCCCTTCCGACCCCTATAGCAAAATCTCACCTATCAACCAGAAAACGCCAAAAACTCAATTTCGCCAATTCAAGCCTAAATCTACTCCGGACCTCCAAAACACATTCTGATCATGCTCCTAAGTCCCAAATCACCTCCCGAAGCTATCCGAAGCATCGGAATTCACATCCGAGCCCTCTAACACCTAAGTAACATCCGGTTGACTTTTCCAACTTAAGCTTTCTTAAAAGAGACTAAGTGTCTCAAACCTTCTCAAAACCTTTCCGAACCCGAGCCAACCAACCCGATCACATATAAAATCGATAAATCAAGCAATTAGAAGTAGAAATGGGGGAAAAGAAGCGGTAACTCATGAAACAACCGGCCGGGTTGTTACAGGTAGGAACCCTCAAGACCCGGGGTCACAAGTGCATGAGCATCAACTAGGAAATATGATAACATACAACACTTGTGAAGAATACAATGTAGACAGGAGAATGTAAATCACAATCATGGGGACTATGTTTTCTGCGGATTTGTATGTGGAATGCTGCTCACTGTTATTCGCTGCAATAGCAGCACCTCTGCGCTCACAAGACCGCTAAACATATATGTACCTGCACAAAATGTTCAGCAAAGGTAGCACGAGTACGTAAATCAATACGTACCCAGTAAGTATCTAGTCTAACCTCGAAGAAGAAGTGACAAGGGGTAGACTTCGACACTTACTATGGGCTAACAATAAAGTACCGAAATTATAATTAAGCATGGATTATATTAATACAGCTGAAAACTCAATAACAAGAAATACATAAAAAAAATTCACAAATGGTAAATCCCAAATTAATTTTCGTCATTTAACAAATTAATCTCTCAAGCCAATGAAACAATATCAATTATTATTGGGCTTTAGAATTTTTACGCACGAATTATACAGAGGTCGTATGGCCCGATCCAACATACAAATATATAAACTGTGCACTGGTGAGAGTCAAACGGCATGAGCCATAGATGCATCTATATGCTACCGAGGTGTTTGGCACGCTCCACAAGAAGAGAAAATATTTATAAACAACCGATTCAAGCTTATTAAGAGGCCAATATTAAAAGAAACACAAATTCTCATTAACGGTCAAGTCACCCGTACAAACCCTAAGTAAATGAAATTCCACCTTTTTAATTCCGTTATCAAGTTTCGATATGATTTAAGCATTTAAATTAGCATGTAGGGTGCAAATATCGCAAGTATCACATGATTTGGGTCCTAAACTACCCGGACATAAGCATAATTAGTAGCAACGTATGGACTCTTGTCACCTCGTGCATACGTAGCCCCCAAAAATATAAGCACATATTAAATCAATTGACCTATGGGGTAAATTCCCTCTTACAAGGTTAGACAAGAGACCTCGTCTTAAAGCCTACTTTCCGGTCACAATTTCGCTCTAAAGCCCCAACTTGGTGCCGTTCCATCCGAAACTAGTCAAACAACGTGCAAATTAATCAAAAATATACTCCAATCCTTGAAATTTAATAATTTATAAAATTTCCCAACTCCGCTCGAAAAGTTGGCAGTGGAGCCCACGTCTCAGAACCCAACGAAACTCATAAAATCCGACAACCCATTCAATTACGAGTTCAACCTTACAAATTTCATTCAAATCCGACTCCGAATCGGTATTGAAAACTCAAAAGTTCATTTTGTGGAACTATAGAAATTTCTTTCTATTTTCTTGAAATATCAATAATTTAACGCCTTAAATGAAGACTAATTCATGAAATATAATCACAAGGGAGACAAGAATGCTTGCCCCAAGTTTTGTGGTGAAATTCCTTTCTAAAATCGCTAAATCCCAAGGTTCCCAACTATAAATACGAAATAATGGCTAAAAGGTCCGAAATAGAGGACTTATAACATTGCCCCGACTTCCTTCTTCGCGTTCGCAAGCCTCCCATAGCGTTCGTGATGAACAAAAATCTCAAAAGCCATTTCCAAACTCTTCTCAGATAGCCTCTGGTATAACGGCAATAACTTTATGTACAAAACTCCAAATGACAAATGGTTTAACCTTCTAAAACCTGGACACCAAGATCTACAACGTATGTGTTTTGGTCATCTCCCAATTCCTTATAGATTTCGAGATATAAGCTTCCAAAGTCGGTCATGTGAAACACAAATTTCTTTTTTGCGATTTCCAAACATCTTCCTGTACAGCCTGTAGTGTACCAACCATAACTTTTTGTACAGAACTCCAAATGTCAAATGGTTTGATTTTCAGAAAACTAGACACAAAGGGCTATAACTCTCATTTTTCCTTATAGATAGCGAGATATAAGCTTCCAATATCAGACGACGGATAGCAGAAATTCCTTCTTCGCAAACGCGACGAACAAAGTCCTAGCAGCAAAATCCTTCTTCGAGAGCGCGAGAGGCTCCTCGTGAACACAAAGAACAACACCATACATCATAATACTAGCATCTAAAGTAGCCCAAAATGATCCGATAACACCCGAAATACCCCCGAGGCCCCCAAGACCCCGTCCACTCACACGAACCTGTCAAAAAAATGACTCGAACTTGCTCGAGACCTCAAATCACACCAAACAACAGTGAACATGAATCTCACCCCAATTCAAGCTTAATGAACTTTAGAATTTCAAACTTCTACATTCGATGCCGAAACCTATCAAATCATGTCCGCTTGACCTTAAACTTTGCACACAAGTCACATTTGACATTACGGACCTACTCCAACTTCCGAAATTGGAATCTGAACCTGATATCAAAAAGTCCACCCTTGGTGAAACTTCCCAAAAACCTTCAAATTTCAAACTTTCTCCAATTGACCCCGAAATGACCTACAAACTTCCAACTCCCCATCCGGATGCTCTCCTAAGACCGGAATCACCATATGGAGCTATTTTGTCATGACCCAAAAATCACAAGTCGTGATGGTACCTAACTCGATCCGCTAGGTAAGCCATCTAAAAAAACATACAGTCCAAATGAACTTATAGGAAAGTAAAATAGGATTATCTGAACTTTTACAAATTCCAACAACTGGTAGTACAAATCCTAAGCTTCTAAGACTTAGAATTTAAAAGGCAGAATAGCCTAAATGGCACCTGTACTTCGCCCACTTTGTCATGCCGGTCCCCAAAGTTAGACATTTGTCAACTGAACACTTATACTCATTCAAAACGTGAATAATAAACGCTTATCCAACGTGGCTTATCCTATGTGTCATATGTGGCTTTGGTGCGTGATTCACACGCTTGTAAGGGGCGTGAAGATATTTAAAAAAGCCCTAATGGTAATAAATTAGCCTATTTAACAACCATCTTCTTCTTTCTACCTTATTCTCCATTGTTGAACAATATAGAAGCTAAATTTAGCAATCCGATGCCTTCTTCTTTGTTTGTTAGCTTCAACAGTGAAAAAATAGAATTTTATTTTCCTGTGATTCTTCGTTGCCCATCAATTTTTGCCATCTCCTTTTGTTTTAAAAGTCGATTTTTTCTGCTTCTCCTCCAACAATTCAAACCTCCATTAGAAAATTGTCGCAGCTATAATGTGCAAAGTTTCCAGATCTAGGTAATCTCTAACAACATCCCGAATCAATTTCAAGCCCACATATCCTCATTAATACACTTAAGCACTGGTGATAATAATCTGCAGGGATTAATCCCCGCTACAATTGGTTCACTTTCTAGTTTACAAGTAATTTCGCTATCGCGAAATCAACTATCTGGGGTGGTCCCTGCATCATTTTTCTGTAATGGGTCATCTGTCAATGCTCCTCATGCTATTAGGATCATTGAGTTTAGATTGGCTAACAGTACCTTAACTGGTGAAGTTCCTGAGAGTATAATGAATCTTGCTTCATTGGGGATACTTGACCTTGGTGGGAATAGGTTTTCTGGTTTGATTCCACAGTTTTTGGGTAATTTGACAAGCTTGAGAATGTTGTCTCTTAGTGGGAGTAATTTTCAGCAAGTTTGGGAGTCTTTATCAGCTAGTTTGGTAATCGAGAAAGAACTGAAGTCGGAAAGTAAAGAATAACCTTATCAGAGAAATCACAGAAGAGAAGAGAGGAGACACTCACTGTTGTTCGATACTATCTAAGCCCTAACTACGCGGTTAATTATAAAATAAGGGGCAAATGTGGGTTTGGGGGTTAAATAATCTTGGGCCGATTTTTAATCCTATTTGGCCATGGTGTGTGACTTGGAGCCTACGTGGTCTTCTAATTATTGACGTGGCGTCCTACGTGTATGCGATTGTCATACACGCACTGGCAGCTACGTTGGATAAGCGTTTATTATTCACGTTTTGAATGAGTATAAGTGTTCAGTTGGCAAATGTCTAACTTTGGGGACCGGCATGACAAGATGGGTGAAGTACAGGTGATACAAGTAATTACACGATCTATTTGAAAACTACATGAACGGATTAATAATGTCTAAAACTACCAAGAACAAGTGGTAGCTTTTATCCGGAATACACGAGCATCTGCAGGGTTATCTCCCAACTTCACCAGCAGCTCCGCTCCAAAAGTCTGCACGCAATGTGCAGAAGTGCAATATCTGTACAACCGACCCCATGTACTGGTAAGTATCTTGTCTAACCTCGTCGAAGTAGTGATGAGGATTTTTAGTTAAAAGATGCTTATTGTTATAACCTCTACATTAAACTAACATTATAGGCAGTTCAAAACATAATAGATAAAAGTACCATAAACAACCCTGCGAGACAATTAACAATTAATAAGAGGAACCACAGTAGAAAATTTATAATCTTTCCTAGTATGAGAAGTATGTCCAAAATAACAAGTCAAATGGCACAATAACACCCTTCGTGCTTTTGTCTCTTCCTCACCATATATGAATGATTATGTGTCAAATCAACTAGCACGGCAACACCCTTCGTGCGTTCATCTCATCCTCACCAAGTGTACTTATAACAGAACCAACCACATGACAGAAATACCGATAACAGGAATTATAAAGTAGTAGATATTCAAGTATCGATAATGAACGAGGATATACATGTGGACAACTGTAATAGACTAGGCGGAAGGCATGTGAGTAATGACAGCAAATGGAAAAACATGGAATATAAACTTTAACTAACTAACATGGTAGAGACCTAAATTCAAGCGTAACAAATAAGAAAAGAACACATGATCTTTACAAGTTAACAAGTAGAGACATGACTGACTACCAGGGTGGAAGGCTTGTACTAAAGTGCAACAGAATAGATACGACATGAGTATAATTATAACAGCAGGAAATATGCATGGCATGTGCAAGTTAAACATGTGAAAGACATGGTCAACACAACAACAATTGAGATAGAGGTAAAGTATATGACAATAACAACAAGTCATACAAAGTATATAATCACCACAATAACAGCTCAAGGTAAAGGCCATAAACGTATACACGGGAAACGGATATCACATTATAATGCATGTCCTTCATCCTCACTTGCATGGGAATACCCTTCGTGCCATGACCTCACGCTAATAAAAGCATAACAATATAAATGGAATGGCACGACATCACCCTTCGTGCTTTTACTCTCACATGATATGGCATGGCATCATCTTTCGTGCTTTTACTTTTAACAATATGGCACGGCATCATCCTTCGTGCTTTTACTCTCAATAATATGGCACACGTTAAATGTGCTTCTATTTAGCAAATAGAGACCCTCATGCTTTTACACTCGTACTTACCAAGTATATGTGCATCAATGACAACCGGGTAGGAAGTA
The DNA here is from genome assembly GCF_001879085.1 of Nicotiana attenuata. Taxonomy (NCBI): domain Eukaryota; kingdom Viridiplantae; phylum Streptophyta; class Magnoliopsida; order Solanales; family Solanaceae; genus Nicotiana; species Nicotiana attenuata. The sequence continues at coordinate 149,100 of NW_017671068.1, read as the reverse complement.
TAAATAACATCAAGGAGCATGTGCAAACGAATACTCCAAACAAATTCTCAATCACGACTTTCCAAGCAAACAGTGATTCAATAAGACCTCTAGAGCCGTATTATTCAATTACTTCCAAAAATCTCACAATTGATCAACAACACAAGTATAGCATCTAGTATCTCAAAACATCGGCCGTAGCAATGTATTAATGATTAGGCATAAAGATGACCGAATTGGACATATCAATGTATTCGCAGAATTCTATCAAAATTTGATTAAGTTATATTAGGATAAGTCTTGATTTATAACATTTAATACTACATTCTTAATATCTAGAGGTCAAGTGAGGCATGAAGCAAGGAGGTTACGTCATTCTACAAGACACAATTATAACATAATATACCCCCGAGCATGATTAACCCTGGCACATACATATACGCTCATCACCTCATATATGTATCACCCCCGCATGTAGCAAACAATGTCAAATAGGAGGAAAAATATCCTCAACAAAGTTAGGCAAGACACTTACCTCAATTCGGCTAACTCAATACTCAAATTTAGCTTTTTCCTCTACCAATTCACCTTCGCTCGGCTCAATCTAGCCAAAGACGACTTGAATACATCACACAATGCAAGAGAAAACAATTTCAGTTAATAAAGCTGTGATTTTTATTTAATTTCTAAAAAGCCAACAAAAGTCAAACTCGGGCCCGCCCGGTCGTCCAAGGTTGGGTCTTGACTACCTATGGCCTCACGAGTCCAAATATGTTTTTGGTTTTCAAATCCGAGTCCTATTTGACTTTTAAATCCCTAATTTTCACATTTCAAAACTTTTCCAAAATCCCCAAAATTTTCCCTAGATTTCTCATGAATTTGATGTTAAATCTTTCATAAAATCATAAAATATAGTTGCAAGTTTATTAAACGTACTTACCCAATGATTTGGTATGAAAATCCCTTAACAAAATTGCCTCTCATCGAAGCTAGGGCTCAAAAAATATAACAAAATAAGGCTAAGACTCGTAATTCTCAGCACTTAACAGGTTGCAGATGTCGCATTTGCGACAGGGGGGTTCGCAAATGTGAGCCTCGCAAATGCGAACAATCGATTGCAAATGCGAACTGGAGGGCCTCCTGCTTAGGTCACAATTGCGGCCCTTTACTTCGCAAATGCGAAGGTAGAAATTTCGCATATGCGGCAGAGTTCTTGGCAAATGTGAACCCTCCCAAGTAGCCCAGGCTTCGCAAATGCGATGGCTACTTCGCAATTGTGGTTGTTGCATTTGCGACCAATACATCGCAAATGCGATGACACCAGCACCAGCACTCAATATTAAATAAAAATTATTTCGGAACCAATCCGAAACCACCCGAGCCCTCGGGGCTCCAAATCAATCATGCACCCAGGTCCAGAAACAAAACACGGGCACGCTCGCGCGCTCAAATCAGCAGAATAACCTCTAAAACCACGAATCGGACACCAAAACGCATGAAGATCAAACTAAACTTCAAGAACTTCTACAATCGCAACTAAGTGTCCGAACCATATCAAATCAACTCCGAATGGCGCTAATTTTGTAGACAAGTTCCATATGACGAAACAAACCTACTCGAAGCTTCGAATCATGCATAACAACCTCAAAATGACGAATTGCACCTCAAGTCAAAATCAATGAACCTTGAAACTTTAACTCCTACAACCGATGCCGAAACCTATCAAATCACGCCCGATTGACCTCAAATTTCTCACACAAGTCACATCTGCCATTCCGGACCTACTCCGACTTCTGGAATCGGAAACCGACCCGGATATTAAAAAGTCCACTCCTGGTCAAGCTTCCCAAAGATCCAACCTCCGCCAATCCAAGACTTATTCGACTATGGACCTCCAAATTACAATCCGGAAGCACTCCTAAGTCCAAAATTAACCAACGAAGCTAACAGAACTGAGGAACTCCATTTCGAGGCCTCAAACTACCGAGCGAACTGCATGTGCTCCAAACGGCCAATCGGGTTATTACATCCTCCACCACTTAAACACACGTTCGTCCTCGAACGTTCCAGGAGTCGTCCCAAAGCTATTAAACCACGATGTATCCTTACTATGCATATACCCGGGGGTGATCCCACGTCTCCCTGCTCCATACAAGCCTCCCGACGCAACATAACTAGAAATCCTTATTTCATTCTTGGTCTTTAAACCTTAAAACCCAATCTCTAACTTCCATATTTCATTACCAAAACCTGAATCTTACATCTACACACTGTATAAGCTCGAACAAGTTGTATTAAGTCATAACCATAGCCCAAGATGTAAGAACATGATATACCCCATCACTCAGATACTGATAGCAGGAACTGCTGACCACCTTTGCTGCCCAAAAACAAATTCGATGCCGGTAGCAAACTTCATAACGACTAGAACCTCGTTCAAAACCTTCATACCTTGCCGATGATGAAAGAAACAAGCACAAACTCTTAACCACTCACCAAATCACTAAGCCAAGAAGCACACTCGTCCGACGAGGGCCATTGCCCAGATCCTCCGCAGAAACATGGTATCATTCCTCCAAGTGTTCCTTATCTCAATACGATAGTGCAATTCTCAAGTCTGGAAACCTCGTCTCAGCCAATACAAGTAGCCCCACCAACAAGAATCAACAATAATCTCATGGAGCCCCACACAACACGGTCCCGAACACCAACAAGTAATAATTTAGACAGGACAGGTAACAGCAAGAGAGCTCAATAAGAAGACAACTAAACAAATTAAGCATGCTTGAAAATTTTAGCATTTTTCTATGAACTATTTCCAACAAGGGGAAAGCAAAACTACATGAAGTAAGCATCAGGAGTTATATTTCATCACAATACTGTTGCGGCGTGCAACCGATCCCATCATATCAATCCACATAGGGTACCCCTCGAATCATAATAATCAGGTTCACTGATCACATGTGCGTCAATAACAAGCACATTAAAGTGCACAAAAAATAACTGTGGGAGAATTACTAGGAACAAACAATACCGAGAAGGACAAGCACAGCTATGGTGAAACAAGCAAATCAACATCACAAAGGCCATCTAGCCCATAGTGCCATGAATCCTAAATTGAATTACGATATGCGTGCGAAAAACCATGTAACCCTCACAACCCGTCATAGCATAAGTGAGGAACACATAACATAGACCAAATCGTGAATAACATCTGTTCCGCCCGACGATATACCTGAGGTAATAGCTGCGCAGGATCAAGCAATTATGATCCAATACCGAATACACATCCTTATTAGGCCTACCAATGGGCCCCCAAATCAACCCCGGTCATCCCTATACGGACAAGTAGTCCTCCAATGGTCCACAACAACATATCCATAACACATACTATCATCTGGTTAGCTTTGGCCATATTTCACAATCCACAACCATGAATCAATCTGCTTCTAAGAACTCTAGTCTCCAATCCGTAGAACACACGAATCACCCTATCTGATCTCAAACTCCACCGCCAAATGTCTATCACATCTCTCGAACACGTTCGTCCCACGGGAAATACTTCTAAAAATCTTCTATGCCACATAACAAAATCTTAATCTCGACAGTCGACTAATCAGGCGAGCACACAATCTCAATGATGCATCCGAAGTCAAAACACTATGTACCTTCTGAGATGTTCACCCTTCTCAAGCAATACCAAGTAGTAATAGCACCTATTTAAGCATCTGAAACTGCCTGTGCTATTTTAGAATTCATGACCTTCCCTTCAAAGCTGAACCGTGACCTTGCACATGCAAAACCCATTCCCGATCAGTGAGAAACCTTCTATTTGATCTCATCCAGGAGAAAATCCACATACGCAACTCGTTCATCGCACCAATAGGAAATATTCACCCTGAACTGTGATAGGAATCATCGAGAACTACTTGTTATCCATCTGCACATATTCAAGCTATCAAAACCGAATCTCCCTAACTCAACTAAGCCACGCAGTTGCCTAAAACCCATGGGAATTGCCACGAAACAATTGTGGAGACTCACCACATTGCAAGTACCCAAAGAACCTATCATATCATTATCGTGTTGACCCCATATACTACCAGACTTCCCTATTTCTTCCGAGTTCCTTCCAATTTACCCTCAAGTTGATACCCCTTCTTGTGAGAACACCATGATCCTCACTCCAAAGCATGCCATAACAAATTCTAGCATAAAACCACACCGACCTAAGGCCTATAAGCCGCTGCATTCCCTCTTAGCACCCCAAAGTACAACAACCGAGGCACCCGCTCTGAAGAGACCTTATGTTAATCTAAAGTCGTCTCCTCCACCACTTAGTCTTCCAGTTAATGAAATGCATAATCCACAATGATATAGAAATACCGTGAGCCTAGACATCATCCAATGTAAATCTTAAACTCTAGCCACAACTACAATGCCATCACTTAATCTTCCTAGGTTTAAACTCATGAACGAGGCATAAGAATCAAATTCGTTCCACAACTAAACAACATGAAAACATTTCAATACACTCATAACTCGAGACTATATGCCACATCAAGACAGAAATCACCACCCCTTAGACCTTTTTACACCTCAAGATGACTCTTTTCATCAGATTCAAATAATCCGATTATAGCCCGTAGTCACATCCTACTCGTTATTTAGTCATCCAACCACTTGCCTGCCACAATTTCCACTCAAAGTGACACTACTGAACGTATAAGCCCCAAAGCACATGCTCACACAATCGAAATCCCTGTGCTCAAGCTACAGTCACAACCTGGCCTCAGTCCTCTTGACTGACCCATCATCAGCATACATGACTCACATCTCGCATCTCCTCCAGGGATTCACAAGCCATCGATGCTCCGGCGATACCGAACACACGCATGCGCATACAGATGCATGGAAGAAATTCAAAAAGTTACGCTCCAAGCTGAATGAATGCCGCACAATAAGGAAAGAAAGAAGGGAAGTTTATCCTAAATGCCATGTAGCCTCTCGAATATAGGTATGGACGTCATCATACCGATCCGTAAGACTCACTAGACACTTGCTCATGACTCGTAGAACCTATGAACCTAGAGCTCTGATACCAACTTGTCATGACCCAAAAATCAGAAGTCGTGATGGCACCTAACTTGATCCGCTAGGTAAGCCAACTAACAAAAGATACAGGCCAAATGAACTAATAGGAAAGTAAAATAGGATTATCTGAACTTTTACAAATTTACCCAAGAACTGGTAGTACAAATCATGAGCTTCTAAGACTTAGAATTTACAAAGGTGATACAAGTAATTACACAATTCTTTTGAAAACTACATGAACAGATTAATAATGTCTAAACTACCAAGCATAAGTGGCATCTTTTATTCAGAATACACGAGCATCTTCAGCGTCAGCTCCCGACTTCACCAGCAACTCCACTCCAAAATTCAGCACACAATGTGCAGAAGTGCAATATCTGTACAACCGACCCCATGTACTGGTAAGTATCTTGTCTAACCTCATCGAAGTAGTGACGAGGCTTTTTAGTTAAAAGATGCTTATTGTTATAACATATACATTAGACTAACATTATAGGCAATTCAAAATATAATAGATAAAAGTACCATAAACAACCCTGCGAGCCAGTTAACAATTACTAAGAGGAACCACAGTAGTAAATTTATAATTTTTCCTGGCATAAGAAGTATGTCCAAAATAACATGTCAAATGGTACGGTAACACCCTTCATGCTTTTATCTCTTCCTCACCATATATCAACTAGCACGGCAACACCCTTTCATGCGTTCATCTCATCTTCACCAGTGTACGTATAACAGAACCAACCAGATGACAGAAATACCAATAACAAGAATTATAATGTTGTAGATATGCAAGTATGAATAAAGAACCAGGATATACATGTGGACAACTGTAACAAACTACGCGGAAGGCATGTGAGTAATGACAGCAAATCGAAAAACAAGGATTATCAACTTCAACTAACTAACATGGTAGAGACCTAAATTCAAGCATAAAAAATAAGAATATAACACATGATCATTACAAGTTAACATGTAGAGACATGTCTGACTAGCATGGTGGAAGGCTCGTACTAAACTACAACAGAATAGATACAACATGAGTATAATTATAACAGCAGGAAATATGCATGGCATGTGCAAGTTAAACAAGTGAAAGACATGGTCAAAACAACAACAATTGAGATGGAGTTCAGGTACAGGACAATAACAACAAGTCATACAAAATATATAATTACAACAATAAGAGCTTAAGGTAAAGGCATAAACGTATACACGGGAAACAGATATCACATCATAATGTATGTTCGTAATCCTCACATGCACGGAAACACCCTTCATGCCATGAACTCATACTAATAAAAGCATAACATTATAAAAAAAATGGAACAGCATCACCATACGTGCTTTTACTCTCACATGATATGGCACAGTACCACCATTCGTGCTTTCACTCTCAATAATATGGCTCGGCATCACCCTTCGTGCTTTTACCCTCAATAATATGGCACGACATCACGCTTCGTGCTTTTACACTCTTCCTTACTAAGTATATGTGCATCAATGACAACATGGTACGAAGTATATATAACATCAAGGAGAGTGTGCAAACGAATACTCCAAACAAATTCTCAATCAAGACTTTCCACGCAAACAATGATTCAATAAACCCTCAAGAGCCGTATTATTCAAGTAATTCCACAAATCTCCCAAGTGATTAAGAACACAAGTATAGCTTCTAGCATCTCAAAATATCGGCCGTAGCAATGTATTAATGATTAAACATAGAGATGACCGAATTGGACACATCAATGTATGCTCAGAGTTCTATCAAAATTTGATCAAGTTATATTAGTATAAGTCTTGATTTCTAACATTTAATACTACGTTCTTAATATCTAGAAGTCAAGTGAGGCATGAAGCAAGGAGGTTACATAATTCTACAAGACACAATTATAACGTAATCTACCCCCGAGCATGATTAACCCTGGCACATACATATACGCTCGTCACCTCATATATGTATCACCCCGTATGTAGCAAACAATGTCAAATAGGAGGAAAAAATCCCTCAACAAAGTTCGGCAAAAAACTTACCTCAATTCGACTAACTCAATACCCAAATTTATCTTTTTCCTTTACCAATTCACCTTCTGCTCGGCTCAATCTAGCCAAAGACGACTTGAATACATCACACAATGCAAGAGAAAACCAATTTCAATTAATAAAGCTATCATTTTTTTTCAATTTCTAAAAAGCCAACAAAATTCAAACCCCGGGCGCCCACTCGGTCAAAACCCGGGTACAAGGGTAGGTCTTGACCACCCATAGCCTCATGAGTCCAAATATGTGATTTGTTTTCAAATTCGAGTCCCATTCGACTCTCAAATCCCAAATTTTCACCTTTCAAAACTTTGCCCAAATACCTAAACTTTTCTGTAGATTTCTCATGTATATGATGTTAAATCTTGTATAAAATCATAAAATATAGTTGGAAACTGATTAGAAGTACTTACCTAATAATTTGGTATGAAAATCCCTTCAAAAAATCGCCTCTCATCGAAGCTAGGGCTCAAAATATAAGAAAATGAGGATAAGACTCGGAATTCTCAGCACTTAACAGGATGCAGATGTCGCATTTGCGATAGGGGGTTCGCATATGCGACTCTCACAAATGCGAACAATCGATCACAAATGCAAACTAGAGGGCCTCCTGCTTAGGTCGCAATTGCGACCCTTTACTTCACAAATGCGAAGGCATAAATTTCGCAAATGCAGCAGAGTTCTTCGCACATGCGAACCCTCCCCAACAGACCAGGCTTTGCAAATGCGATGGCTGCTTCGCAATTGCGGTTGTCGCATTTGCGACAAATACATCGCAAATGCGATGACACCAACACCAGCACTCAATATTATAGAAAAATCACTCCCGAACCAATCCGAAACTCACCCGAGCCTCAGGCTCCAAACAAATCATGCACCCAGGTCTAGAAACACTACACGAACTCGCCCACACGCTCAAATCATAAAAATAACCTCTAAAACCACGAACTGGATGCCAAAATGCATGAAGATCAAACAAAACTTCAAGAACTTCTAAAATCGCAACCGAGCGTCCGAACCATATCAAATCGACTCCGAATGGCGCCAAATTTTGCAGACAAATTCCATATGACAAAATCAACCTACTCGAAGCTTCAAATCACGCATAACGACCTCGAAATGATGAATCATACCTCAAGTCAAAATTAATGATTCTTGAAACTTCTACTCCTACAACCGATGCCGAAACCTATCAAATCACGCCCGATTGACCTTAAATTTTGCACACAAGTCTCATCTGTCGTTCCAGACCTACTCCAGCTTACGAAATCGGAATCTGACCCTAATATTAAAAAGTCCACTCCCGGTCAAACTTCCTAAAGATCCAACCTGCGCAAATCCAAGACTAATTCGACTATGGATGTCGCGCCTTTTTTTCTTGCAAAATCGAGTTTCAACACGTGACAACTCTTTTATGGAAGGTGTTAAAGAGAGAGATTCACCACCTAACGGGTTTAAGGTGCGTTAAGGCACCTATTTGCAAATAACTCTGGATTAACCTGTCTACGTCACCAAAGATTGGGTAAGGGCTCAAATTAGCTCGAAGAGAAGATAATAGGCACTCCTCGAGTTCCACAACTGTGGGTCCCGACCAAACTTGAATTATATGAATTAGACAGACAAACCAAGACAAAGAAAGCAAGAAGTTTGGGGAAATTCTTTTTTAAAAGTCTTTAAATAAACACTAATAATTGATTCAAAGACAAGATGGGGGGTCCTATGTTTTTTAGCCTAAAGGATCACCCCGTGCAACATAAATAATACTTCATAACTCCCTCGAGATGGGGTGTTACTCGTATTATTCAGCAGGCATAGACTATCATCTCCTGCTACCTGATTACTATCTTTAAGTTTGTTACCTAGAGCGCACTAATTGATTCTAAATCGTGTCTGTGTACACTACCCGTCCCATGCCTATGGTCCAGGAGGTGTTTGGACCTCTATTTTGGATAGTTCTAGACCCATCCCAGCCAGCCCTTCAATTTCATAACTATATAGGTTTCACCACAGCCTAGAAGTCATAATCAATCCAACACAAAATAGCCAAAACCCAATAGCCATCGAAGATTCAGAAAACAACCATTTACACAAGCCCATTGGCTTATTCAGTAGGTGAAAAGGAGCAGAATTGAGCAATTAAGACAAAGTGGCCAAAGAACCTCAGACCCTAGGGTGTCAAAGTTCACAAGGGTCTCAATTGGACCCTGAGTAGTGCTCACACTAGGGAGGTCAGAGATAGAACCTAGGTAGCCTTGGTTTGCAGCCGGCTAAGAATGGGAACTCAAAAGAGCCCTAGGAACCAGTGAAAGAGAGTAAACTAAGGTTGAGGGACAACACTGAGGGATACAAACATAGTCAAGTTGAACACATAGAGCAGATAATCGAACAGGCTTTAGCTCTTAAGAATAAACTTAGCAAAGATTCAGATAACAAGTTCAACACTTAGTGCAAAAGTAGTCATTCATTAGCAGAGTTAAAGGGAGAACGGGTTTGCAGGATTGATGAAATACTTTGATTCATAATAAAAGAAAAGGTCTAGTTATGTCCTAATGTTATGAAATAGTCATACTAATTTGGTAGCAGAACAACATTTAGACATGATAAAAAGTAGATTACAACTAATAGTGAATAGAGGAGTCAAAACATGCTAAAGGGCATACTGATAGAGAACATGATCAAAGTATGCTTATATAGGCAAGCTATTACCACAGAAATGCGGAATAGGATAGGAAAATAGACTTGTGTCGTATAGTGAGTGTAAACGTTCGTGCTTTAAATTTAATTGACTAGCTAACGAAAGAGAGAGCACAAATTATGCAGGCAAAGCATGTTCAAATGATAGGATTGATAGCCTAAGGCAAAATTAAACACCAAAAGATGCTAACAAGTGTAAAGGTCCCAAACAGTAGTAACTCATAACATATTGGCTAGTCAGGCTCGAAAACTATCTAATTTGATAGAATCAAGTTTAGGCATGCTTCAAACTATCAACTTACGAAGCTAAAAGCTAAAGAGACCTAAAAATTTAAGTAAAGCAAACAGAATTGCACATAAGATAACCCAGAAGAACACATTAAGCAAACATCAGGAGTGAAGACATATGCAAATCACAGGTACATAGGAATGAAACTACAAAGTTCGGTAACTCACCAGTTAGGCGAAAAACTAGAAAGAATAAAAGTCTACAGTATTCTGAATATCAACGAAGAGCAAGAACCCAGAATTTCGGTGGCCTTGGCGCCGGCCAAGAACACGAGTATAGAATAGGAGAAGAGAACAGGGAGCAATAACTTGAGTTTTTAGTGAAATTCTTTTTAACAATTCAAGTCAGTCCAAAAAGGGGAAGGGGAATGGGTTTATATAGTGGTAAAATTAGCATATAAGTAAGGAAATACAGACAATCAAAATATAAAAGGAAAGAAGCACACCTAAACCAATTTAAAATCGGATTAGGAGAAGAAACCGGTAAACCCTAGTTTCTTCGGAGAGTCACAGCCTTGCTATGATCGTATAAGGACGAAATATCGTCCAGATCTTGAAGAATAAGGCAGATTCCCTTGGATTTAAACATGGTTACTTGCCAAAATTATGCAAGTACTAAGTAATACCATATTTGTACCAGCAACAATGATACTATTCCCAAAAGGTAAGCAAATCATGGTAAAGATCCATGGACGGGCTAGATTCATAGGGGGCTTGGGGTGACATCTAGGGTTTGTAAGGTGAGGGAGAAGGTTCGAGATAATTCGGGGGCGGCCGGTTTGGAAAAATGGGTTAGGGTTAGGTTTAAGGGGTTATAAAGAGGGGTGAGGGATTATTATGGGTCGTTGATCATTTGAGATCAACGACGAAGATCGAAAGGGAGTGGGGCGGGTCTATTTAGGTGGGTTGCGACTGGGTTAGGATTTAGTGGGTCGTTGGTTTGGGCTGGGGTCGTTTGGGCTAGTGTATTGGGTACTTTGGGCCATTGTTTGGTCCGAAAATAAGTTTAAAAGTGGGGCTAGTTTTTACATACCTAACATTTTAGCAAAAAATAATTTATAAAAGTAATTAATGAATAACAAAAATTTTATTTGTATACTAAAATGATTTTAAATAAAAACTAAACATTATAAAAATATAAAAAGTTATTTTTTGCATAAATAATGTAATTGTAAATGAATATAGGCTATTATTGCAAGAATGTACAATTAGCCTAAAACTGCAAATGTAATTATGAAAAATGCAGCTGAATATTTAAAAAAATACATCTTGGTGTAAATAATAAGTTTAGATGATTAAATCATCATAAAAATAATTTGAAGGATAATCATTGGATATTTATATAATAAAATACATAAAGAAATTGATTTGAAGCCTTTAAAAAATTACGGAAAATTATGAAAAATGATTGTATATGTTTATAAGCTAAATGATGATGCAAATTTACNATATATATATATATATATATATATATATATATATATATATATATATATATATATATGAGGAAAAAATTGATTATCAACAATGGACCTCCAAATAACAACGGAGCTAGCGGAACTGACGAAACTCCATTCTGAGGCCTCAAACTACCGAGGGAACTGCAGGTGCTCCAAATTACAAGTCGGGTCGTTACATATTACTAGGCTCAAAATCCTAACCGACATCGATAATATTAAAATAAACTTCAACCCAAATTTATGAAATTCTTCCAAAATGTCAGCCTTCCACAATAGGCACCGAAACGCTCTCAGGGTCATCAAAAACCCGATCAGGACACACGCCCAAGTCCAAAATCATTATACGAATCAGTTGGAACCTTCAAATCCCGATTTCGATGTCGTTTACTAAAAAGTCAAACCTTGGTCAACCCCTCTAACTTAAAGCTTCTGAAATGAGAATTTTCCATTAAAATTTACTCCGAACTTCCCGAAATTCAATTCTGACCACATATGTAAGTCATAATACTTGAAGTGAACCTACTCAAGGCCTCAGACTGTTGAATGACGCACTAGAGTTCAAACGACCGGTCGGGTCGTTACATTCTCTCCCACTTAAACATACGTTCGTCCTCGAACGTGCTAAGAACTGCTCTGGAGTTGTCCAAAATCACTGTTTAACACCTCGTGCACCTACCCATACTACCAAAACACAGTTGATCACATTAGCTTAAGCGAGTCCGAGGACCATTCCTTTTATTTGGTCGAATAAACCTTAGAGCCAAATCCCAATATCCGAAATCCTCCACGATACCAGATTCTCACACACGGACACCGTACCAATCACCAGACAGTGAACCCAATGTGACCATGCTTCTTCGTTGAAATCACACCATGAGCCACATAACTCATTTGGCAATCTTCCTCGAGCACAACAGTTGAAATTTCCACTGACTCAAAGCCCATAGTATACCTCATAACATATATAAGCCATGTTTCAACTCTCGCAATACAGCCACGATGGAAGAGGTGTGGAGAAACTCATAACAACCTGCCGAATCAACAAATCATGGAGCCTTTCTTCTTGTTAAAGACCACTACCTTATTCTGAACCGAATACCGATATTTGCTCTTTGATATACCTTATATAGATCTGATTGCGCGGAATTTCACGTCCAAATATCTCGTCTCACCCATTACAAGCTGCTCGGTAATATGCCACCTCTAACATTGACCAAGAATCCCATATGATTCCATAATGCGCCAACAAGCTACAAATTCGAAGATAATAAATAAGGAAAACGAACTCTGAAAAGAACTACTCAATCCACGTAACTAATTAAACAGTCGAAAGGATGTTATGAACCTTCCTCATAAAATGAGAAACAAAACACACAAGAATAGATATAGGGGAACTGTACTCTATATCATACTGTCACAGCGTGCAACCCGATCCACACATGATACACGTGGCGGCATGCCACCCAATCCAAACATAATAATCTATAAGGAAATACCTAACGAGCCAGAATGCTCATACCTACGAAATACACCGAATGTCGACCACGAGCACGCCAAGTGCATAATACCATCCCTAGGGAGACAGATAGCGCCATATGCTACAAATATCATTCACAACTAAGGTACGATATATAATCTGCATCTCAAGAGCCTACCTGCTCACATAACATCACATCTATGCAGAACCTCAACACGTGTGCGAATAATCAGACCGTGTCACAACCCACATGGCACAATAGAGTATTACATGAATTAGCTGACAAGAAAAATAACATCCAGTAAGACTCTATCATAAGAAATTCTATGTTATATGAACACACCCAGCCTAGTGTAAAGCCGCACATCCACATTTAGACCCGTCAACGGACCTCAATCCAATTTTGATCATACCACACTGGGCCAATAACCTTTCAAGGATCCACACCGACCTATTCATAACACATGAGAACAGTCGTCAAATCTAGAACAAACTCACACAGTATACAACCGAAGGATTAGAACGCCTTCCAGGCCTAAACTTTCTCATATCAGCGATAGTTCAAATTCTTGAACCCACTAGGACCACTGTTGAGAGTCACCCACTCTTACTTGGCCCCGAATATAAACCAAACTCTAGTTCTCTGCTAGCACGTGAACACCCAATCAAAGAAGCACCCAACTGAATTCTTTTCCTTCTACATTACACCCACAAGAAACGTAAACTCTGAGTCTTCCCAAAACCTGAACATGAGTCGATAAGGCCCAAATATAGAACGCATTCCTCAAATCCTTTGCTCGAATTATCACTGATGTTTTCTGTGCATAGTCATAACCTACAATTACACCAATAACCAGAAACCAAATAATCAGGAAACCACACGACCCGATCACAGACGGTGGGGCTCCCCCACTCAGCTTGAAGCTACAAGCACATTACCATGGAACCCACTAAGATTCCTCCTCCTCAATTACCATTGCCTAGCACAGCTAACCAACCAAATTTCTTGAAAGGTCTTGTTAAACCTTTGATGAATATTCCAAAGCATTAACCACAATTGTAAATTTGACCTTCCACCGAGTAGTAAGTAAAATTATTCACAGAAACCTCATCAACTTCATGCCACTGCTAACCTGCTCACAGGAGATAGCCCATCTATGAAAATTCCATGCCGACATCATCCAATAACATTGCACTAGGTACAACTACTATGAAATATGTAAACCATCTTGAGGCCCTGCTAACTTACCAACTGAACAAGTCCGTTTATTTCCTATTGACATGAACTAAAAAATCCAACAATACATTCCACACTTGAAGTCATGTTGCATCCAACCGAAATCCATGGTCCTAGTCACTATCCATCATGATTCCCAAATTTCTCTAAACCTCCATCAAGGCGTGTGGCTATCCTACCACAAAACCCATATGATATGCTGCCACTCTCCCACTTTGGTTAAACCTTCACCTTTTGAGCAACTACTCAACTTCTGCTTTTCAAACCTGACCTACTAGTAATTCAACCACCACGAGACTCCTTCCGCCATGTCTTGTCTCATCCTTCACTACCTAAATACTACCTCAAAGAAAAATCTATCTCTGTGGCACCTAATCTAATAACTTACTACCAGCTCTAAACCTCCTAGAAGCTCGTCTTCCGATTCGATCCCGAAACTGCTTCACACTGCTATCTCTGACACCTGCTTCTCAGACACCATTTCACAGCACTCTGCCCCGTGAACGAATCAAAGAAGACCATAACACCAGCGAACATTAATGCATTCCAACAAGAACGACGACACCGTATCACAATTGAGAATCCCTCCACGCTCGAAAATACCATGTCTCATTACTCTATCAACCCAAACCTGAACATTCATAGACCAATTGCCTTTTTTTCCGCTGGAAATGAAATGTTGATCCTCTGTGTCATGCATTGAGAAAGACCTCTTTCAAGTCGTCAACTGCGTCGGCACATAAATGAGCACCCCTACCATTACTTCAATACTATGAGATAACAGCTCATGAACACCATAGGGACCCGCGCATAGCCTTAAAACAATCAGAAATGCAGCTACTAAGCTGGAATGACAGAACGTCCTTCTGCAAAAAGGTAATAATAACTTACTCGAATGCGCAGGGAGAAATATCATGCCCCATGTCTGTAGTACCACTGCAACTCCTCGATGCCCAATCGACTCGATCGCTCAACATCGTATAAGAATGAGTAGGAAGGAAATAAAGGCATAAGCCTCAAAGGAATCAAGTCGCACGATGAGGCATCAAGAAGGGAAGTGCTCCTAACAGCCTTGTAGCCTCTCGAAGATTAATAAAGATGTTTCCCTACTGATCCACAAGATACTACTAGACTTGCTCATGACTCGTGAGACCCAAGTGAACCTAATGCTCTGATACCAAATTGTCATGACCAAAAATCCACTATAGATCATGATGGCGCCTAACGTCGTCGTCAGGCAAGCCAACAATGATTGATCCACTTAATTACTCATTTTCATTACTTTTGAAATCATAATTTCCATTAATTAAATAATATGAATTAGAATTTACAGGGTGAAACAATGATAATTGTGTGAAATACCATACTAAACATCTGGTAGGAACCCTCAAAACCCGGTGTAACACGTGCATGGGCAACAATTAGGAAATATGATAACATACAACACCTGTCTATAATAAAAATTAGACAGAAAAATGTAAAAAACTCTGATGGGGACTCTGTATACTGCATATTCGTACAAAGAATGCAGCTCACCGTATGTCCCCATTATAGTTGCGCCTCTACGCCCACAAGACCAATAAACATATATGTACCTACAAAAAATCTGCAGCAAGTGTAGCATGAGTACCTAAATTAACGCATACCCAATAAGTATCTAGTCTAACATCGAAGAAGTAGTAACGAGGGATCGACTTCGACACTTACTATAAATTGTAATTAAGCATGGATTATATAAATATAGCTGAAAACTCAATAACAAGAAATACATAAATAATTCTTTCAGTAATGAAAAATCCCAAATAATTTTCATCATTTAACAAATTAATATCTCAAGCCAATGAAACAATATCAATTATATTGAGCTTCAAGGATTTTTACGCACGAATTACGCCGAGATCGTACGGCCCGATCCAACATACAAATATATAAACTGTGCACTGCCAAGGATCGAATGGCACGAACCACAGATGCATCTATCGGCTACCGAGGCGCTCGGCTTGCTCCACAAGAAGAGAAAATACATTATAAACATTTGATTCGAGATTATTTCGAGTCTAATATTTAAAGAAACATAAATTCTCATAAATGGTCAAGTAACACGTACAAACCTTAAGTAAATGAAATTCGACCTTATTCAATTCCTTTATCAATTTCCAATATGATTCAAGCATTTATATTAACAAGTGGGGTGCATATATCGCAAGTATCACATGATTTGGGTCCTAAACTACCCAGACATGAGCATAATTACTAGCTACGTATGGACTCTCGTTACCTCGTAAGTACATAGCCCCCACAAGAAGAAGCACATATTAAATCACATCACCTATGGGGTAAATTCCCTCTTACAAGGTTAGACAAGAGACTTACCTCGCCTTAAAGCCCACTTTCCTGTCACTATTTCGCTCTAAAGCCCCAACTTGGTGCCGTCCAGTCCGAAACTAGTCAAACAACGTGCAAATTAATCAAAAATATACTCCAATACTTGAACAAATTAATCAAAAATATACTCCAATACTTGAAATTTAACAATTTATAAAAGTTTCCCAACTCCGCTAGAAAAGTTAGCAGTGGGACCCATGTCTCGGAACACAACGAAACTCATGAAATCCGACAACCAATTCGATTACGAGTTCAACTATACATATTTCATTCAAATTTGACTGCGTATTGATATTCAAAATGCAAAAATTTGTTTTGTGTAATTATAGAAATTTCTTCTGATTTCCTCTTGAAAAATAAATAATCTAACACCGAAAATGAAGATTAATCCATGATATACAATCACAAGTGAGTCAAGAATGCTTACCCCATGTTTTGTGGATAAGTTGCTCTCCAATATTGCTAAATCCTGAGGTTTCCGACTAAAAATATGAAAAAATGGCTCAAAGGTCCGAAATAGAGGACTTATGATTTCTCCATGTTTCATTCATCATTGGCAGTATACGAAAGTGTTGGAGTGAAGCCTTAATTGATGTCACGACCCGGATTTTCCACCCTTGGGAGTAGTGATGGCGCCTACTAATGAAAGCTAGGCAAGCCAACCATTTGAATTTTTTACCTTTTTCCCTTTTAATCCCTTAACAATTAATAGTCAACATTAAATAACACATCGGAATTTAGTAAGCGGAAGACTCAACATAATATATCAATAAGGATGCCAATACCAATCCATACGTAAACTACCCAAGACTGGTGTCACAATTTCACAGACGGTCTAGGAGTACTACAAATAAAGTTCTGAAAAAGTAACACAACACTGTCTCTGGAAATACATGAAAGAAATGGGATAAAAGATGGAAGGAGACGCCAAGGACTGCGGACGCCTGCAGGACTACCTCGGGTCGCCGGATGAACAAGAAGCAGCAATATCACTACGGTCCAAAAGCTATAGCACCGGGATCTACACAAACAAAGCAGAGTGTAGTATCACCACAACCGACCCCATGTGCTGGTAAGTGCCTAGCCTAACCTCGGAAAAGTAGTAACGAGACTAGGACCAGACTACCAAATAAACCTGTGCAGTTAAATCATATACAGCGGAAAATAAAGGCAGAAAATTTACTATTTAAAAGTAAGAAGGGGGAAGAGAGACATGCTGCGGGGATATCAAGTAACAACAGGAAGCAAACAAATAACCATAAAGAACACCGTAACTCAAATATCAACAATAACTAGGAAATCAAACGAGTGCACGGCATCACCCTTCGTGCTTTTACTCTCGTTCTCACCAAATATCAATATAATCGGCACGGCATCACCCTTCGTGCTTTTACCTCACATAATCATGGCACGGAATGATCCTTCGTGCATAATCACTCATATAAAGGCATAGAATGTTACATCGTGCGGCATGGCATCACCCTCCGTGCATTAGCACTCTCTCACAAAAACAATACACGGCATCACCCTTCGTGCTTTAACACTTTTCCTCACCAAAACAATGCACGACATCACCCTTCGTGCTTTAACACTCTTCGTCACCCAAACAACAATCACAAACAATAAGGGCAAGGAATTAAATGAAATCACAATAAAATCACAATGAAGATCCCGACAAGGGAACAATATCAAAGTAAACAACATCCCGGCAAGGGAACAATATTAAAAGAAACAACATCCCGGCAAGGGAACAATATTAATAGCATCAACATCCCGACAAGGGAGACAATATCATAATCCTCTTTTCTTTTTCACATTTACTCCACAACTCATTTTACAACTTGAGCCAACGCTTTACTATGCTCAATTACCAATGATACTTTCACAATTTCGATTCACAAGTTAAGACAACGCTCTACAATGCTCAAATACCCATGATACTTTCACAAATTAATTCACAACTTGTTCAACAATGGTAATATTACATAAGGCATGAACAATACAAAATGGAGTCACATTAGTCATAGTATAAGACTCACGGGCATGCTTGACACCAACGTATAGATACTCGTCACCATGCCTATACGTCGTACTCAATAATTAACACATAGCAAATAGGACACGACTCCTAATCCCTCAAGCTAAGGTTAGACCAAACACTTACCTCGATGCCACGAACACAATTCAAGCCTCAACTATCGCTTTACCTCTTGATTCCACCACCAATTCACTTGTATCTAGTCGCAAGTTACTTAACTCTATCAATAAATGCTAAATGAATCATTTCTAATGCATGAAAATAGATTTTCTAAAGTTTTTCCCAAAATGTCAAAAATCGACCCTGGGCCCACATGGACAAAACCCGAGGTTCGAACCAAAACCCAATCACCCATTCACCCACGAACTCAAATATATAATTTGTTTTGAAATCGGACCTCAAATCGAGGTCCAAACCCCCGAAATTTGAAAAAACCTAGGTTCTACCCAAAACACCCAATTTCCCCCATGAAAACCTTTGATTTTGAGTTGAAATCATGAGAAAAGATGTTAAATATTAATAAAAACGAGTTAGAATTGACTTACAACCGATTTGGAAGAGTACTTGTCTTTGAAAAATCGCCCAAGAGTGTTTTGGTTTTGAAAGGGTTTGAAAAATGGTTGAAATGCATCTATGATATGATTTTGTAGGTTGCAGATGTTGCAGTTGCGACCAGGGTTCGCAATTACGAACCCTTCAGAACTTTTTAACTTCGCAAAAGCGAAATATTATCGCATTTCTGAAACAGTGCAAATTCCGGTCAACTTTGCATTTACGAAGGACCATGTCGCATTTGTGATAGATGAGGTTTGCAATTCCCACCATTTTCTCGCATTTACGAAAGGGGCCTGTCCAGGCTTGGTTCGCAAATGTGAAGCCTGGGTCGCAATTACCAAGCCTGAGAACATCGCAATTGCAAAGCCTGGTCTCGCAATTGCGAGATCACAGGCCTGGGTAAAAATACCAAATACCAGCACTTGATCCTAAGTCCAATTTCACTCTGTGGCCTATCCAAAACTCACCCGAGCCTTTGGGGCTCCAAACCAAACATGCACTCAAGTCCCAAAACATCATACGGACTTGCTCGTGCGATCAAATCATCAAAATAACATCAATAACTATGAATAAAGCCTCAAATTCATGAAATCACTTAAGAACATCAAAATTTTCCAATTCTCTCAAATAAGGTCCGATTCACGTCATTTCAAGTCCGTTTCTTACCAAATTTTACAGACTCAACTTAAATCACATATAAGACCTGTACCGGGCTCCTAAACCAAAATATGGGCCCGATACCATCAAATTCAATTACATTCGAATTTCCAAAAACTCACATATATTCCAGAAAACAATTTTCTTTAAAAATTCATTTCTCAGGCTTGGGACCTCAGAATTTGATTCCGGGCATATGCCCAAGTCCCATATTTCTCTACGGACCCTCTGGGACCGTCAAATCACGAGTCCGGGTCCGTTTACCCAAAATGTTGACCGAAGTCAACTTAAATTCATTATAAAAGCAAAATTTATTATTTTTCACAGATTTTCACATAATGGGTTTCCGGATACGCGCCCAGACACAAATCAAGGTGAGACAAATAGAGGATTTAAGGTCTCGAAACACAGAATTTATTTATAAAACAAGTGATGACCTTTTGGGTCATCACCCTCCACCTCTAAAACAAATGTTCTTCCTCGAACGGACATAAGAAAGAAGTACCTGAGTCGGAGAAAAGATGGGGATATCGGCTCCGCATATCAGACTCGGACTCCCAGGTCGATGCCTCAGCAGTCAGACCTCTCCACTGAACACGAATAGAAAGGAAACTCTTCGATCTCGACTGACGAACCTGCCGGTCTAAAATAGCTACCGGCTCCTCCTCATAGGACAGATCCTTGTCCAATTGGACAGTGCTGAAATATAACATGTGGGATGGATCGCTGTGATACTTCCGAAGCATTGACACATGAAACACTGAATGCACGACTGATATGCTCGGTGGCAACGCAAGTCTGTAAGCCACCTCTCCCACTCGAT
This sequence comes from Nicotiana attenuata, assembly GCF_001879085.1. Lineage (NCBI taxonomy): Eukaryota > Viridiplantae > Streptophyta > Magnoliopsida > Solanales > Solanaceae > Nicotiana > Nicotiana attenuata. Next base: position 128,370 of record NW_017671068.1, on the reverse strand, counting down.
CAAGAATCTCAAACGGGCCAATGAACCTAGGGCAAACTTGCCCCTCTTCCCAAATCTCATCATGCCCTTCATAGGCGACACCCGAAGCAACACCCGCTCACCGACCATGAATGCCAAATCACGAACCTTATGGTTGGCATAACTCTTTTGCCTAGACTGAGCTGCACGAAGCCTATCCTGAATGATCCTGACCTTGTCCAAGGCACTCTGTACGAGATCTGTACCCAACAACCGAGCCTCTCCCGGCTCAAACCAACCAACTGGCGACCGACACCGCCTACCATATAAAGCTTCATAAGGAGCCATCTGAATGCTCGACTGGTAGCTGTTGTTGTAGGCAAACTCCGCTAAAGGTAAAAACTGATCCCACAAGCCTCCAAAGTCAATAACACAAGCTCGGAGCATATCCTCCAAAATCTGAATAGTACGCTCTGACTGCCCGTCCGTCTGAGGATGAAATATTGTGCTCAACTCGACTCGTGTGCCCAACTCACGCTGAACTGCCCTCAAGAAATGTGAGGTAAACTACGTACCTCGATTAGAAATGATAAACACGGGCACACCATGAAGACGAACAATCTCCCGGATATAGATCTCAGCAAACCTCTCGGAAGAATAGGAGACTACCACAGGGATGAAATGCGCTGACTTGGTCAGCCAATCAACAATAACCCATACTGCATCGAACTTCTTCTGAGTTTGTGGGAGTCCTACAACAAAGTCCATAGTAATACGCTCCCACTTCCACTCAGGAATCTCAATCTTCTGGAATAAACTGCCAGGTCTCTGATGCTCGTACTTCACCTGCTGACAATTCAAACACCGAGCTACATACGCAACAATATCCTTCTTCATCCTCCTCCACCAATAATGCTGCCGTAGATCCTGATACATCTTAGCGGCGCCCAGATGAATAGAGTACCGGGAACTATGGGCCTCCTCTAGAATCAACTCTCGAAGTCCATCACCATTAGGCAGACAAATACGACCCTGCATCCTCAAAACTCCATCATCTCCCACTATGACCTGCTTGGCACCATCGTGCTGCACCATATCCTTTAGGACACATAAATTGGGATCCTCATACTGCCGATCTCGAATGCGCTCCAATAATGAAGAACGAGCGACTGTGCAAGCTAACACACGGCCGGGCTCTGAGACATCCAACCTCACTAACTGGTTGGCCAAAGCAAGCGGCCTCTCACCGACCGGAATATATGCAAGACTACCCATGCTGGCTGACTTTCTACTCAAAGCATCGGCCACCACATTGGCCTTCCCCGGGTGATGTAAGATGGTGACATCATAGTCTTTCAATAGCTCTAACCGCCTTCTCTGCCTCAAGTTTAGCTCCTTCTACTTGAATAAATACTGCAAGCTCTTGTGATCCATGAACACCTCACATGACACGCCATATAAATGGTGCCTCCAAATCTTCAGCGCGTGAACAATGGCTGCTGACTCGAAATCATGGACTGGATAGTATCAACACCGCACCAAGTCCAATACGGGATGCATCACAATAAACTCTATATGGACATGAACCTGTGGGCAAAACCAACACCGGCGTCGTAGTCAAAGCTATCTTAAGCTTCTAAAAGCTCGCCTCACACTCGTCTGACCACTTGAACTGGGCACCCTTCTGGGTCGACCTGGTCATCGGGGCTGCAATAGATGAAAACCCCTCCACAAACCGTTGGTAATAGCCTACCAAACCCAAGAAACTCTGGATCTCCATAGGTTATGTGGGTCGAGGCCAGTCCTTGACTGCCTCTATCTTTTTCGGATCCACCTGAATACCCTATGCTGATACAACGTGACCCAAGAATGCAACTGAACTCAACTAGAACTCACACTTCGAAAATATAACATACAACTGACTATCTCTTAGAGTCTGAAGAATCACTCTCAGATGTTGCTCATGCTCCTCCTGACTGCGGGAATAAATCAAAATATCGTCAATGAAGACGATCACGAAGGACTCCAAGTAAGGCCTAAACACTCGGTTCATCAAATCCACGAAAGCTGCCGGGGCATTTGTCAATCCGAATGACATCACCAAGAACTCATAATGCTCATACCGAGTGCGGAAAGCTGTCTTAGGGGCATCAGATGCCTTAATCCTCAACTGATGGTAGCCAGATCACAAGTCGATCTTAGAAAACACTTGGGCACCCTGAAGCTGGTCAAACAAATTATTGATCCTCGGCAATGGATACTTATTCTTGATTGTAACCTTGTTCAACTGCCGGTAATCTATACACATCCTTATCAATCCGTCCTTCTTCTTGACAAACAACACCGGCGCACCCCATGGCGAGACACTGGGCCTAATGAAGCCCTTATCAACAAGTATTGCAACTACTCCTTCAACTCTTTCAACTCAGGCGAGGCCATACGATACGGCGGGATATAAATGGGTTGGGTCTCCGGAGCCAAATCAATGCAGAAGTCAATATCCCTATCGTGTGGCATACCCGGCAAGTCTGAAGGGAATACCTCAGGAAACTCACGAACAACAGGCACAGAATCCATAGAAGGAACCTCCGCACTACAATCACGAACATATGCCAAATAGGCCAAACACCCCTTCCCGACCATACGCCGAGCCTTCATATATGAGATAACACTATGGGTAGAATGACTAGGAGTCCCTCTCCACTCAAGACGAGGCAACCCCGGCAAGGCTAAGGTCAGTCTTGGCATGACAGTCCAAGATAGCATGGTAAGGTGATAACCAATCCATCCCCAATATGACATCACAATCAACCATCTCCAAAAGTAACAAAACTACTCGAGTCTCAAGGCCCCCAATCACAACTACACAAGAACGATGAACACGGTCTACCACAATAGAATCACCCACCGGTGTAGACACATAAACAGGAGTAATCAAAGAATCACTGTGATAACTGCATCGGAAGCCTTAGCCTCAGGCTTGGCTGGAAGAGCACAACATTGGAGCAGGGCCCACCACTCTGAACTACATCTCTGGGACGGCCTGCTGCTGGCTGGCCTCCACCTTTAGCGGCCTGACCTCCACCTCTAATAACACTACCTCCACCTCTAGAAGCCTAACCTCCACCTCTAATACCTCTACCTCCACCTCTAGCTGGCTGAGCGGGCTGATGAGTCCCCCAATGAACCTCCTCACTCTCTCTCTCTCTCTCTCTCTCTCTCTCTCTCTTAGAGGGAAGTATAAGAAGAGTATGACGGGCCAAATCAATAAGCCTGGTCTTGTACAGAGTAACACTCATAGAACCCTTCTGGAGACGCTCAAACTGCCTCCGATAGTTCTCCCTCTGAGTGATAGGAAGACACTTCTCCAAGAATAGCTGAGAAAACTGATCCCAAGTCAGAGCTGGTGACCCAGCTGGCCTAACCAAGCAATAATATCTCCACCAAGTCTTGGCGGATCCAGACAGTCGAAAAGCAGCAAAGTTGACCCCATTGGTCTCCGCTATCCCCATGTTCCTGAGAACCTCATGATAGTTGTCTAAATAATCCTGGGGATCCCCAGAAGATGTACCACCAAGAGTAGTAGTGAAGAGCTAAGTGAAACCTATCCAACCTCCACAAAGCCTCCGAAGACGTAGCTAGTCCATCACCGGTCTGTGCGGCTACTCGGCTGAAAAAATGATATGTGACCTCGCCATTTGCGAAAGAACAAGAGTGGAGGTTTCAATTTAGCATTGAGAGAAGAAAATCGCACAACAGGAAAGAATAGATGTGAAGTTTTTCCTAACTCTGTAGTCTCTGGGGGATAAATACAGACGTCTCCATACCGATCCCTCGGACTCTACTAAGCTTGTCCATGAATTGTGAGACCTAAGTAACCTAGAGCTCTGATACCAACTCGTCACGACCAGGATTTCCCACCCTCGGGAGTCGTGATGGCGCCTACTAATGAAAGCTAGGCAAGCCAACCATTTGAACTATTTACCTTTTCCCCTTTTAATCCCTTAATAATTAATAGTCAACATTAAATAACACAGCGGAATTTAGTAAGCGGAAGACTAAACATAATATAATCGGCACGACATCACCCTTCGTGCTTTTAGCTCACATAATCATGGCACAGAATGATCCTCCGTGCATAATATCTCATATAAAGGCTCGGAATGGTACATCGTGCGGCACGACATGACCCTTCGTGCATTAAGACTCTCTCACAAAAAAAATACACGGCATCACCTTTCGTGCTTTAACACTCTTCCTCACCAAAACAATGCACGACATCACCCTTCGTGCTTCAACACTCTTCCTCATCCAAACAACAATCACGAACAATAAGGGTAAGGAATTAAATTAAATCACAATGAAGATCCCGGCAAGGGAACAATATTAGAAGAAAAAACATCCCGACAAGGGAACAATATTAAAAGAAATAACATCCCAGCAAGGGAACAATATTAAAAGCATCAACATCCCGGCAAGGGAGACAATATCATAATCCTCTTCTCTTTTTTACATTTACTCCACAATATATCAATAAATGCTAAATGAATCATTTCTAATACATGAAAATAGATTTTCAAAAGTTTTTCCCAAAAAGTCAAAACCGACCCCGGACCCACATGGTGAGAACCCGAGGTTCGAACCAAAACCCGATCACCTATTCACCCACGTACTCGATTATATAATTTGTTTTGAAATTGGACCTCAAATCGAGGTCCAAATCCTCGAAATTTGAAAAACCTAGTTTCTACCCAAAACATCCAATTCCCCCATGAAACCTTTGATTTTGAGTTGAAATCATGAGAAAAGATGTAAAAGATTAATAAAAAGGAGTTAGAATTGACATAAAATCGATTTGGAAGAGTACTTGTCTTTGAAAAATCTCCCAAGAGTGTTTTGGTTTTGAAAGGGTTTGAAAAATGGTTGAAATGCGTCTATGTTATGATTTTGCAGGTTGCAGATGTCGCAATTGCGAACCCTTCAGAACCTGTTAACTTCGCAAAAGCGAAGATATTGTCGCATTTCTGACACAGTGCAAATTCCGGTCAACTTTGCATTTACGAAGGACCATGTCGCATTTGCGATAGATGGGGTTTGCAATTCCCACCATTTTTTCGCATTTGCGAAAGGGGCCTGCCCAGGCTTGGTTCGCAAGTGCGAAGTTTGGGTCACAATTACCAATCCTGAGAACTTCGCAATTGCGAAGCCTGGTCTCGCAATTGCGAGATTAGAGGCCTGGGCAAAAGTACCAGATACCAGCACTTGATCCTAAGTCCAATTTTACTATGTGGCCTATCCAAAACTCACCCGACCCCTCGGGGCTCCAAACTAAACATGCACGCAAGTCCAAAAACATCATACGGACTTGATCATACGATCAAATCATCAAAATAACATCAATAACTATGAATCAAGCCTCAAATTCATGAAATCACTTAAGAACATCAAATTTTTCCAATTTTCTCAGATAAGGTCCGATCACGTCATTTCAAGTCCGTTTCTTACCATATTTTACAGGATCAACTTAAATCACATATAAGACCTGTATCGGGCTCCGAAACCAAAATGCGGGCCCGATACCATCAAATTTAATTACATTCGAATTTCCAAAAACTCACATATATTCCAAAAAACAATTTTCTTTAAAAATTCATTTCTCAGGCTTCGGATCTCACAATTCGATTCTGGACATATGCCCAAGTCCCATATATTACGGACCCTCTAGGACTGTCAAATTACAGGTCCGGGTCCGTATACCCAAAATGTTGATCGAGGTCAACTTAAATTCATTTTAAAAGCAAAATTTATTATTTTTCACAGATTTTCACATAATGCCTTTCCGAATACGCGCTCGGACTGTGCACGCAAATCGAGGTTAGATAAAAGGTAGGTTTTAAGGCCTCGATACAACAACAACAACAACCCAGTGAGATCCCAAATGTGGGGTCTAGGGAGGGTGGTGTGTACGCAGACCTTACCCCTACTCCAGAGGAGTCGAGAGGCTGTTTCCGGTAGACCCTCGGCTCAAGAAAGAAAGAGACAATGTATCAGTAGCAGCAAAGGAAACCTAACATATAACACCAGCAACGCAATAACCAGAAAATAGAGAGCAAGGTATTAGCACTAAACATCAACAAAGGCACAATACTACATACGCAAGGGAATAATATGCACATACAGGGCCGCTAAACCTACTAAAGCCTAACTTTTCAACCCTAAAGAAGTATTAAGAACACAACTGGAGCCCCTAGCAGCCTAGAGAAAGACACTATCACACTAGCCTCCTGTCTCCTAACCTATAACCCTAGTGCTCGACCTCCACAACTTCCTATCAAGGGCCATGTCCTCGGAAATCTGCATCTGCACCATGTCCTGCCTGATCACCTCTCCCCAATATTTCTTAGGCTGCTCTCTACCTCTCCTCATACCCGTCAAGGCTAGCCGTTCACATCTCCTCATCGGTGCATCCAGGCTTTTCCTCCTCACATGCCCGAACCATCTAAGCCTAGCTTCCCGCATCTTGTCTTCCATGGGAGCCACGCCCACCTTCCCCCAAATATTGTCATTCCTAATCTTATCTAGCTTAGTGTGTCCGCACATCCATCTCAACATCCTCATCTCTGTAACTTTCATCTTCTGGATATGGCAATTCTTCACTGGCCAGCACTCTGCACCATACAACATGGCCGGCCTAACCACCATTCTATAGAACATTCCTTTAAGTTCTGGAGGCACTTTCCTGTCACACAGAACACCAGATGCTAGCCTCCATTTCATCCACCCCACTCATACATGGTGCATAACATCCTCGTCGATATCCCCATCCCCCTGAATAATGGACCCCAGGTACTTGAAGCTCCCTTTCTTGGGAATGACTTGCGAGTGAAGCCTCACGTCCACGTCTGCTTCACCCGGCATGCTATTGAACTTGAACTCCACGTATTCAGTCTTAGTCCTGCTCAGCTTGAAACCTTTAGACTCAAGGGTCTGTCTCCAAACATCCAATCTCTCATTAACACTGCTTCGCGTCTCATCAATCAGTACTATATCATCAGCGAATAACATACACCATGGCACCTCCCCTTAGATATGGTGTGTCAGTGCGTCCATCGTCAGGGAAAATAAGAACCGGCAAATCGCAAATCCTTGGTGTAGTCTCATAACAACTGGAAAATGCTCCGAGTTGCCCCTCCCCCCCCCCCCCACTGTCCTAACCCGAGTCTTAGCTCCATAATACATATCACCCTAATATATGCCACCGGAACACCTTTCACCACCAGACATCTCCAAAGAACTTCCCTATGTACCTTATCATAGGCTTTCTCTAGGTCAATAAACACCATGTGCAAATCCCTCCTCCTATCCCTGTACAGTTCCACCAACCTCTGAATAATATCGCTTCCGTAGTGGATCGACCAGGCATGAACCCAAACTAATTCTCGGATATCGACACCAGCCTCCTCACCCTCGTTTCCACTACCCTCTCCCATACTTTCATGGTATGACTCAATAGCTTGATGCCCTTATAGTTGTTACAGTTCTGGATATTGCCTTTGAAACACAGAATTTATTTCTAAAACAATTGATGACCTTTTGGGTCATCACAATTGATGAGAGGTTTATTACCAGTATTGGGTTGTAGAGCAGTTGCTGTGACTAGAAGTTATCGCTATTAGCGTTTGAGTTGTGTGGTACATCAGGTGATTGCATCTTGAGTTGCCGAAATGGTTTGCTGCAGCTTGTTCGAACTTATCCAGCGTATAGATGAGAGCTTCTGATATTATAGACAAGTACGTAAATGGAAATTTGGTTCTAAGGTTCATGGGCTTGTTTGGATTGTGAAATTTCAGTTATGTTACGTTATCAGAACTATATGGGATAGGGTGACGTGGGATCACCCTCGGTATATGCATGATAAGGTTATTCAGTGATTTGTTGTCTTGTGGAACAACTCTAGGCACATTCGAGGACGAACATATGTTTAAGTGGGAAGGTTGTATCGACCCGATCGGTCGTTTAGAGCATTTGTACTTCGCTCGCTAGTTCTCGGGTATGGCTAGCCCTGTATGATGTATTATGACTTATGTAAATCGTCGATTTTGGTTTTCAGGATAATCGGAACATATATGGAAGGATGATTCTTAGCTTGAAGCTTTAAATTTGAAAGGTTTGACTCAGTCTTGACTTATTAGTATTCGATCTCGGATTTGGATTTTTAAGATTTTGTTAGCTCTGTAGAGTGATTGTGGACTTAGAAGCGTGTTTGGAGTGTATTTTGGAAGCCTGTGGTAGGCTTGAATCGGCGAAATTCGAATTTTGGCATTTTCCGGTTGGTAGTGGAAACTTTGATATAGGGGTCGTAATGGAATTTTTGAAATTGGAGTAGGTCCGTTGTGTCATTTGTGACGTTTGTGTAAAATTTCAGGTCATTCGGGTGAGGTTTGAAAGACTTTTTGATCGTTTGCGGAATTTGAAAGTTTTTAAGTTCTTAGGCTTGAATCCGAGGTTGATTTGATGTTTTGATGTTGTTTTGAGCATTTCCAAGGTTGGAAGAAGTTTGAATGATGTTATGGGATGTGTTGATATGTTTGGTTGAGGTTCCGAGGGTCTCGAGTGAGTTTTGGGTGGTTATCGGAGTATGTTTCGGTTTAAAGAGACTAATGTTGCTGCTATATTTTCTTCTGTTGGTTTCCTTATACGTGATCGCAATAGTGGGGCTCGATCGCGTAGGTCTATTAGGGCAGCTGGGAAATTGTTCTATGTGATCGCCATCCTAGGTCTGCGATCGCAAAGGTCTGTGGAGTTGGCTATCGCGAACGCGTGGCTGAGGTCGCGTTCGCGAAGAACGATTTGGAGCAGTCGTGAGGTGAAGGAATCGCTCTATGCGATTGCGTAGTGAGGGTCGCGTTCGCGTTGCTATGTGAGCTTGTTATCCGCGATCGCGTAAGGTTATATGTGAGGCAGTCCATTTTTGTTATTCGCGATCGTGAGGCTATTTCCGCGATCGCGATGAAGGAAATTAAATCCCTAGGCAGAATGTTTAAATAGGGGACTTCGCGACTTTTTGCCATATTTCACCATTTGTTGAGCGGTTTGGGAGATTTTTGGGAGAGATTGAAGAGGGATTCGAAAAGAAACACTTGGAGGTAAGATCATTGAACCAAAAACATGATTCTATGTTGATTTTAAATTGTTTAAACATGGAATTTATGAAAATTAGTGGTTAAAATTGGAGGTTTAGGGCTTGAAATTGGAGTCTTTGATTTAGGGATTTGAGGGGTCGTTTGTGGTCGGATTTTGATGCTCTTGGTATGTATGAACTCGTGAGAGTGTAAGGATTCTAGTTTTTTGATTCTTATCAGAATCCGAGATGCGGGTCCGGGGGTCGGGTTTGGGCAATTTCAGGGTTTTTTTTGAGTAAATTTGGTTATTTCCGCGTGGGCTTTGTTCCTTTAGCCTATTTTGATGTTATGATTCTGATTTTGGATAGATTAGTGGCCAGTTGAGGCTGATTCGAGAGGGCAAAGGCATCGCGGGCTAGAGTTTGGACCGGTTTGAGGTAAGTAATGATTGTAAATATTGTCCTGAGGGTATGAAACCTCGAATTTCACATCGTTGTGCTACTTTGAGGTGATGCACACGCTAGAGGACGATCGTAGGGTCATGCACCATTGGCGATTGTGACTTGGTCCATTCCGGATGACTGTTAAGTCGCGTATTTGATTAAAAAACTGTTTGATACCATTGTGTTTTGGAAAATATTACTATGTTTGGGCTGAATGCCATATTTAGGCCTCATGCCAACTGATTTGGACCCTTAGGGGCATTTTACTACTATGCCTCACTGCTTTGACTTATTATCTGTACTCAGTCATGCTATATTTTATGGATTTCATAACTCAACCGTATTTACTCCGTTTTGATACTTCAAATGATATTTTGAGCTGAGTTTCCTGTTTTACCGTTGCCCTGGTGGCTTGAGAGGTTTCTGACTGAGTGAGGTCAAGGGCCTGTGTTGTGAGGATATTATGGGATCGGGCTGCACGACGCAACAGGATGTTACTGATTCATGATATTGTGAGGCCGAGGGCCTGGTTGATTTATGCCACGAGGTGGCTTGTTGTTATGTGAGGCCAAGGGCCTGATTGATTATGCCACGAGATGGCTTGTTATAGCGCTTGGGCTGTAGGACCCCCTCTGGAGTCTGTACATCCCAGTGAACGCGGTTACCCAGTGTGAGTGATGTGCTGTAGCTCGAGAGGCTGTTGTTGATTCATGTTGTTGCCTGAGGGGCTGATTACGAGTGATTGTGAGGTAGCCCGAGGGGCTAGCTCTGTTGATATTTTGCCCGAGGGGCGGTTGATGGTACATGTTTTGCCCTAGAGGCTGTTTACGTTTCTATCCTTTTTCTCACTGTTTTCATCAGTCGTTTGAAACTATTGAAAGATATTTTAAAAGGAAAGGTTTTTACTGAAACTGAGTTGTTTTACGAAAAAATGGTTTCTATACTATTTTTGAGCAATATATTATATTTGTTGTAGTGTTATGACGTGAAATTATGTGTTTTTTTACTGCTCAGCTTTCATTTACTTTTATTACTTATTGAGTTGGCGTACTCACATTACTCCCTTTACCTTGTGTGCAGATCCAGGAGTTGCGGGTCGCGATAGTGAGCATTGAATGTACATTCAGTGGGATTTCGGAGTCGACAAGGCAGCTGCCTGGCCTCGCAACCTTGTTCTTCTCCCTCCTATCTTCTCTAGCTTTAGTTAGTATGGTCTTCCAATCTTATTTAGACTTTATTGTATTGAGACAGAGTTGTAGTTGCTCGTGACTTGTGACACCCCGATGTCGGGCTTGTGTATTTATTCCGCAGGTTATTTAGACTTATACTATGAGACTTCTTGTTAATTAATGTCTTAAAAATGACTGTTACAGAAAAATGGTTAGATTTGGGAATTGTGTCGGTTGGCCTAGTTCCACGATAGGCGCCATCACGACCGGGTCGATTTTAGGGTCGTGACACTAAAAATTCATAAGTTGGGGGTGACCAGCTTATGACTTTTGGCTTACTTTTGACTTATAATCACGTGAGCTTATAAGTACTTTTAACTTTACCAAACGCGTAGATAAGCCAAAAAGTGCTTATAAGCTAGTTGGACCAGCTTATAAGCTTAGCCAAACACCCTCTTAATAGCATTAATTTTCAACCAAAATTGCTTGACTTATACTTCAACGAGGTTTATTACCCAACCATCAGTATTTCTCTAACACGACCTTTTGCATCGGGGCAAAGCCACACTCGATTGCAACACGTGTTTGCGATATGAAGACAATGATAATCTAGTGGGATGACAGTAACATTAGGATTCGTGCTTTCTACTGTGGCCATGGCTTTCATGATCTTAGCTCTTAGTAAATTCGGTGACTCATATGGAATGATTTCTCCTGGTTTTTTGCATCTATTGCCAGTACAGTTGCAATAGTAACAAGGAGGATATTTTACAACCTATAGATTGAGAAAGAAATAGAAAGCCTAGAGAAAACAATATTTATTATGAATAGAATTTTATTTTTAGTGAATGTCTATATTTAGAGATATTCTAGGGTTTATTACTTGGTGGCTAAGTCACCCTCTTCCTATAAATAGAGGGTTCTATTCCATTGTAATTCATCCCAAATCAATAAGAATTCTCTCCCTCTACTTTTCTCTGCAATACTTTTCTTCTTCTTTTATTGTTTTATAATACGTTATCAACACGAGACTCTAACCAATTGAGTAGAAGTTTTGGGATTGAGCATAATGATTGTCAATTATTGCATGAACTTCCTTCATGATTAAATTCTTGATTTAAGGTAAGTATTTTACCGTATTTTTCTCTTTTATTCTATACTTTGATTTTAAATACAAGCAAAGACAACAAAGTTTGATTATAACTCTAATGGAGTTTGTAAGAAATTATAACCACCTGAAGTGGTAAAATTTCTGTGCCTGGCCATGATCAAATTCATGTATGATTGTGGGCAAAGAATTGAAAACCCATCCCATTGAATTTGCTCCATTCTCATTCCCTTAAGAGAATGTGATAGCAGTATGTGATAAGTCTGAAAGAAGATAAAATTATTACTATGAATGTATCAATGGATACAGACGTGGCAATAGACGAAATTATAATCGTCATCATTTGTGTTAATGAGAACAATATGGATTCTCAAAATAATCTTTCACTCTGTGAAAAATATTTGTCATCGATTTGACATGAAATTTCGTAAAGCACATATAGATGATTATGGTCCATTCATGATGTGAATGTGACAACATCTCATTTATGAATACATATTCATTCTTCAAAGAGTATGAACGTGCTAGTGGTAGTGAATATACCGCACTCACCTCTAAAAAGAGGTTTGACATGATATAAGAAAATAATGTCATTATTATGGCATGAATGGTCATTGGTCAAGTACCTATTGTACGCCAAAATATTTTGGCATTATGATTGTTAAAAGACAACGGTAATACAAGAAACATATCTTGCATATAATTTTGACCATAACCATAATGGTATAAATTTCTCTTTAAAAGAGATATTCACCATATGGGTGTTGATGAATATGTGGTACTACAAAATTAATTGAGAACTCTGCAAGAGCCAATTATACTATTTTGGAGAAACACAATTAATTACCAATAAGGTATTGTGTTGTAGTAAGTCTCAAAGAAACTTATTCAGTTTCCAAAGTATGCGCGAAAGCGGTTGATTATATTGAGACTATAAATAAAGGAAAGATTTAATATCTTCTATTACTACAACTTGTACGGGGTAATATGTATGTGAAAAGCTACCCGCTTTATTCTCCAATTTGTACTACATAAACAAAAGAATACCACAATGAAGTGGATATTTATTGATATAAAAACCCATATCATAATAAACTTGGAGTTTATTCATAATTGCACACATCATGGTGTAAACCTAAAGCTTACCAATATTGATAATTTATCTAGTTGGCATAATGGACTTAGCCATGTTAATTCAAGTATGACGTGCAAAAATAAAAGAGAATTCACATGGGTAAATATTAAAGAACTAGAAAGTTCTTTGTGAATTTTCTTACATTGCTTGTCTCATCAATAATAGACCAATTAAAATCGGGAATGAATCCCATGAATGCTGAAAATATCAAAGGTAAATATGGGCTCATTCACCTGCCATGTATACCACATATGATGCATCTATGAGATGGTTACATGTGCAATTATTATTGACCCGCAACCTGGTGTTTGTGAGGTAACTTGCTCAATAATTTAATATAGAGCATAATTTCTAGATTTTTTATTCAAGATAGTTCTTCTTGATAAGTTGGTTTACATCACAGTTGGTTTAGCAAAATGATTTATTGAGTGCCTCCACTTAATAGCTAAACTATTGCTTATGAGAACAAAGATATCTATATCAGTTTGATATAGGTTATATACGAAAGTATATTACATTCTCCCCTCGCAAGTGGTTTCAGGGTCAGGAACCAAATAATTCTATCTCATTATTATTGATGTGCGGTGTATATTTTTATTAACACCACAACGCACAAAGGTGGATTCTAAAGGTTGAGGAAACAAGTTAGTTTTTCTAACATGAGGGGGATACAAGATACAACAGTTGAGAAAAAGTTACATGGAATGAATTATCATTTATTTTCACGACCCAGAACCCCGCTCTAGTCGTGATGCCGCCTCTCGTGAAGACAAGGCCAGCCAACTAACCCCTATCGCCCTTTTCAAAAATAGTTAAACATGATTAAGCAGTCTAAATATAATTTAATCATATTAATTAGCGGAAATACAACCCAACACAGCCCTAATCGGGGTGTCACAAGTCACGAGCATTTGGAGTGTGAATATAGTTCTACAAGGTCTAAAAATACACGGAACAGAAATAATGAAAAAAATAGAGAGAAGCGGAGCTGCGAACGCTGGAAGTGACCTCGCTAAACTCCTATAGCTCTACCTCCAATCAGCCAAAACCCGCTACCGGGTAAATAAATACCTGCATCTGCACACGAGGTGCAGGGAGTAAAGTGAGTACTCCAACTCAGTGAGTAATAAAGGTAAATAACAACTGAGCAGTAAGAAATCACGTAAAGTAACCAACATGTTGTATAGAAGCAGTGTGCAATCTTTTGAGAAAAACAGTGAAGCTATGAAATCTTTAGAAATACCTTGGCTCAGTTTAAACCTCTTTTGAAAATGATCTTTTCAACAGTTACGAAATGATTTCAAAACAGTTACTACCGATACGTACAGAAAATCCGCCCCTCGGGCATAAATACCACAGTATAACAGGTAAAAAGACAAGTAAATATGCAAGATGAGCACATAAAAGTTCGCCCCTCGGGCAATATCTCAAAACAGTACCAGCCCCTCGGGCTGACTCTCAGAACACTCTCAGCCCCTCGGGCTCTCTCTCTCAGATCACTCTCATAACAGTATCATATAGTAACCGTTGCGGCGTGCAGCCCAATCCACATATCGCTGCGGCGTGCAGCCCGATCCATATATCGTCGATGGCGCTCACTGGGGGTGTGCAGACTCCGGGAGGGGCCCTTTAAGACCCAAGCGCAATATCAAGCCATCTCGTGGCATCATCACTCGGCACTCGGCCTCACATCACTCGTCACTCGGCCTCACATCACTCAAGCCACCTCGTGGCATATAAAGTATCTCAGGCCCTCGGCCTCATATAACTCAGCATATCCGCACATATGGCCCTCGGCCTCACTCAGTCCGAAAATCATCACAAACCCCTCGGGCATAGTAAAATAGTAGTTCTCAGCCCAAAACATCACTTAGAAATAGCATTTAAGTTTCAAATATGAGTAAAAGTGGCTAAGTTTGTAAAACAATCAATATCAACAGGATTGAGTTCAAATAATAAGTAAAAACAGTGAGGAAACAGTGATAATAATCCCCGAAGGGTGCAAATAGTTGGCACAAAGCCAAAATATGGCAATCAGCCCAAGTCATGATGATAACAAATAAGTTTAAGTCAAATATGCGGTAAAATCATCAAATCGAGACGGACCAAGTCATAATCCCCAGTAGTAAAAGACCCCACGCTCATCATCCAGCGCGTGTCTCACCTCAATATAGCACTACGATGTGCAATCCGGGGTTTCAAACCCTCAAGATATCATTTACAATCATTACTCACCTCGAACCGGCGAAATCTCTAGCTCACGACGCCTTTGCTCCTCAAATCGGCCTCCACGCACGTCGAATCTACCCAAAATCAAAGTGAATACATCACAATATGCTAAGGGAACAAAGCCCAAGCAAAAACAACCAATTACGGGCACAAATCCCGAAATTACCAAAACCCGAGCCCCGGGCCCACATCTCGAAGCTCAGAAATTTTCACATCATTAGATTCCTTATCTTCCCACGAGTTCATACATATCAAAAGTTCTCAATTCCGACCTCAAATGGTCCTTCAAATCCCAATTTCAAAGTCCAATTTCTCAAGCCCTAGTTCTTTAATTTTAGGCTTAGTTTCCATGAATTTCTAGGTGGAATTCACATAACAATCGAGTATTGAGTTCAAAAATCTTACCTCCAGGAAACCCTCTTGAATTCCCTCTTCGATTAGCTCTCCCAAGCTTAAAAATCGCCCAAAAATGGAGGTTTTTAGCCTCAAAATCGCGGAAATGAGGTTTTAAAACATTCTGCCCAACTATATATTTTCCTTCTCTGCGATCGCAAATAAACCCATGCGATCGCGGTGCACAAAACTCAGCCCCCGCAAAATTACTCTATGCGATCGCAACAAAAGCTCTGCGAACGCGATACACTGCCCTTTAACTCACTGCGATCGCACACATGCCCACGCGATCGCGAAGACACACCACACACAAGCTTATGCGATCGCAATCCCTTATACGCCATCGCGTAGAACAAAAATCATGCTGCCCCAAAAAGCCCTATGCGATCGCATTCATACCCACGCGATCACATAGAAGAACATCTGAACTGCAAACCAGCAGAAATTTTCTGCAATTCTCCAAGTCCGAAAGGGTCCGTTCAACCACCCGAAACTTACCCGAGGCCCTCAGGACCTCAACCAATCATGCCAACATATCCTATAACATCATTCAAACTTTTTCCAACCTTCGGAACACCCAAAACAACATCAAAATACCAAATTTGCATCGGATTCAAGCCTAAGAATACCAAAATCTTCTAGATTACGCTTTTGATCAAAAACCCAACCAAACCACTTTTGAATGACCTGAAATTTTGCACACACGTCAAAAATGACATAACAAAGCTACAACAACTCTCAGAATTCCATTCCGACCCTCGGATCAAAATCTCACCTATCAACCGGAATCCGCCAAAATACTAACTTTGCCAATTCAAGCCAAATCCTTCCACGGACTTCCAAAATGCATTCCGATCGCGCTCCTAAGTCATAAATCACCTAACGGAGCTGGCCAATTCATAAAAATTATGATCCGAACTCATATACAAATAAGTCAACTCTTGGTCAACCTTTCAAATTTAAAGCTACAACTGAGAACTATTTCCTTCAAATTCATTCCGATTTTTCCTGAAAACCAAAACCAACAACTTATATCAGTCATAATACATTACACGAGGCAAGTCATGCCCGAGAACTGGCGATCAAAGTGCAAAAGCTCAAAACGACCGGTCGGGTCGTTACATCCTCCCCCACTTAAACACACGTTCGTCCTCGAACGTTCCCAGAGTTGTTCTAGAAGCCAACCAATAGCTGGATAACCTTACCAAGCATATCCCCGGGGGTGATCCCATGTCACCCTATATCATATGGGTCTGATAACACATAGAAACTGAAATTACACAACCCAATCTAGCCCGTGAATCATAGAACCACATTTTCACTTCTGAAACCATCAATACGATCAAAACCTCACACTTATACTCTCAATATACCCGAAGTAGCTACAGTAGCCCATGCCTACAACCTAGGTGCAATTATATAATATACCACATAACTCAAACACATGTAGCGATAACTTCCATTCACAGCAGCTGCCCACAACAACCAAATACCGATAGAAAACTTCTATCAGCTAAAGCCTCATTTCCAACACTTTCATATACTGCCAACGATAAATGAAACACGCAAGAAAGCATAACCATTTCTCAGATCAACCATTCATGAAGCCATTTCTCCTCTGGAAATTACCATAACAAATTTTCGAGCCGAACCTCGATATTAACCTTCCAACATACTGAAATCGAATTCGATCGTATTCATTAATGATCCCGACGATCTCCTCTAATCTACCACATCACTCTGGTGACATGACACATCAATAGAGGCCTAAGCCGCAACTCGCATAATACGCGCACCACTAAGCAAGGTCTGAACATACTCAAGTCATGAAAAATGATTCAAATGAAAGAGTTGTACCTCAAGCTCACCAGTACCACCACAACACAAGGTTGAGAACTCGTATCACACCATAGAATAGAACACACAAATCTAACCCGCAAGGTCATATCTCCTCAGAGCCTCGCTACAATGCACGATCCTATCCAAACATTGCTCCCCAATAGACACCTCAAGTCACAATGCTCGAAATTGGCAACCACGCACAATTTGATGTCTGGAACCAAAGCGAATCATTACACCCTCGGTGAAACAAGTAACATATACCACGCCAACCCAATAGGACATAACCGATACACCATTCACCGAGCAACACTCAATTACTCTTCCCGCTCGACTTCCACTATGAACCCCAATAGAACCGCACAATATGTGCCCATAACCAACAAATCATAACGTCTCGCAACACAAAAAGGCCACTCATAGATTTCCCCAGATCACCAACAAGCTCAATAACGATCGAATCAACATATCCCTCAACAATACGATTCGGGGCCAACCAAGCCGACCCAAGCTAGAACACACATCCATATTGGCCTGCCAACGAACTCATTATCAAGGAAGCCTGAAGTTGTTCCTTCCGCTGCTATAACTCCTGCCGGAGTTGTACGATATGATGCCCGGCACCAAAGCAATACCGAACTCCACTACCTCGCCCGGCGACATGCCCGGCCACAAGAAACACATTCGAAGGTCCTTCAACACAGGAAATGAATCAATGGTAGAAACTTCTGCACTGACATCCATCATGAAGGCCCAATTAAGAAAAACGGTCCTTCCCAGCCATCCGCTGGATCCTTGAAATATAACCCACTCTACTAGAACATAATCTAACGCACCTCGCCACTCAACCCGTGGCATTTCCGGCATAGCTCATAACGTAATAGTCCAGAATAACCCAACACTGAGACAACCAGTCAACTCTAATATCACATCCAAAATCTAACATACCAGCAAAGAAGGATCCACTCGAGCCTCCAAATCCCGATATCCGCTAAACGGTGCCGATGCACACGATCCATAACCACAACATAGCCTAAACATGAGAATTGCCAGTCTCCAACTCCATATAGCACACGAATCATCGTACCTGATCCCAATTTTGCCGTCCGAAAGCATACCACACTTTAAATACCCCATCATTCCACGATAGATACTCTAA
Organism: Nicotiana attenuata; assembly: GCF_001879085.1. NCBI lineage: Eukaryota > Viridiplantae > Streptophyta > Magnoliopsida > Solanales > Solanaceae > Nicotiana > Nicotiana attenuata. Next base: position 109,815 of record NW_017671068.1, on the reverse strand, counting down.
AAGTTCCCTGTGCCACCAAGCAAACCCGAATATCACCAGTCGGTCTAACAAGAAAGTGCCGCAATATTACCAAAGTGCCATCAACTTAATCACATTACCCTTTTTCTGAACATATACCATCGTCAAATCACTTCCAATTAGAAATATCATTCCCTTAACTATCCGAGGCTACCCGCTATTCAAGAGTTTTATGAACTTCCTTTCAGAACTCAACTATACGTTTACACATGCGAATCTCGATCCTCCACGACATACCGCATATACCATACCATCCGAGGATAACATAAAAACTTTATCTCCCTTCCGAGCCACAAACACCTACGCACTCAGCTAGTCAAGAACTCCCATTGTTCCCATCTAGAAGAAAAAATCACTATACATCCCATGCTCCGCATGCCCATAGAAAATATACATCTCCAAACCACGGTAAAACCCAACAAGAACTCTCCCAATTACATTTGCACAAACTAAACTGCCAGGACTGAATCCTTCTAACTAGACCAAGCTAAGCAAGCCGTCGAAACCGAAGAGCATTGCTGCAAAGTACTTGTATAACTCATTACCTCGAACACACACAAAGAAGTAATCATATCCTTACCATGCCGATCCGGTCTACTATCAAGCTACTCCATCTATCTAAATTTCCTTCTGATTCATCTTCAACTTGATATTTCCCCATGTTGTAGCACCACAATTCCTCAACCCAGGCTTACCACATGAGACCCAAGCATGAAACCACACTGTCCGAAACCCATATCCGCTGAATACTCCCTTAACTATTCCTCGAAACACCACATTCCAGAATACTTTACTCTGCAGAACTTCCTGCGAATCTAAATTCGTTACCTTTACTTTCCTGATACTGATACATAGAATCCCACAATTAACATAGGAATACCACAAGTCTTGACCTCTTCCAATGAAAACACAGTTTCTAACTGCATATGTAACTTTAGAATACTCAATTGATTTATGCAGACTCTTGAACACATTAGAACCATTATCCCAGGTCATTCACTCTTATTCAAACAACAATTTACCTGGCCCAACGAACAGAACCACCCGTGCCTCATTGGCACTCCAAAACCGCAGAATGAAATCCTCATCCAAATACAACCAAGCATCTTCCGGCTCTATGCACCGAGCATTCTTTACCAACAACAACTCTAGACATTCCGAAATTCTCATACCCTATGAAGCATAATATAACCTTTGAAAAAAAAAATTTCCTTCACTTTAGCCATAGCTAATTCACTCGCACGCCCCAAACTGGAACCAACATAGCACCTAACTGTGCAATCAACTGCTCACAGCAGACTCCCCCACTTGGCTCCAAGCCATAGATCAAGATACACTCAATAACTCATAACACTTTTACTCTATTAATACCACAATACCATAGTGAGATTAAAATCAAATCATTTTATAAGCTTGTGAAAACACATATCATCTTATACTGTAAATCTTCTGGAATTCTCGCATTCACCCCCGCAACAGATAAGCCCACTCTCTTAAGCGACCCGAAATTTCAAATTTCAACACGTACTTTTCAATTACACATGAGACCTGCTAACATACACATAAGGATCGCACCACTTCAGAACACTCTGTAGAAGATAACCCACCTGCTTCGCCTTAATATAACATTTCTGTATACCTTCCACCATCATACACATTACACAGTCATTTAGTCTTCCTAAGTCTGAACTCATACCGCAACATGAAATTTACTTCACTCCCAACTAAAAGACGTGAAAAGATTCTTCACACGCCCATAACTCGGAGCTACACATCCAATCACAATGGAAATCAAACACTTAATAGTTCATCTATTATCCAGCAGACCTTCCTCGTCACTTCCAAGTCATATAGATACATCCCGCAGTTACAACATACTTGCCTCATAGCCGTGCGGACGCCACTTACACTAACAGGGACATTACCGAACATATCCGTTCAAAACACTTAATCACACCATCAGCACCTCGGTGCTCAAGCCATAGGCAAAGATCCGGCCTCAAGTCCTTCAGACTGGCCCAACATCAACTCACAGAGCTCACATCTCGCCCCTCGATCAGGGAATCACAAGCCATCAAGGCATATCTGATACCGAGCGCTCATGCGCGCATACGAACACGTGGAAGGAATTTCAAGAGTTACTTTTCAAGCTGAATCAAGGACGCGCGATAGGAATTCTAAGAATGTGAAGATTTTCCTAATAGTTCTGCAGCCTCTCGAGGATAAATACAAATGTCTCCGTACTGATCCGTGAGACTCCACTAAACCTGCTCATGACTCGTGAGACCTATGTAACCTAGGCTCTGATACCAACTTGTCACACCCCAGAACCTCGCTCTGGTCGTGATGGCGCCTCTCGTGAAGACAAGGCCAGCCAACTAACCCCTATCGCCCTATTCAAAAATAGTTAAACATGAGTAAGCAGTCTAAATATGATTTAATAATACTGATTAGCGGAAATACAATCCAACACAACCCTAATCGGGGTTTCACAAGTCACGAGCATCTATTGGAGTGTGAATACAGTTCTACAAGGTCTAATAATACACGGAACAGAAATAATGAACAAAATAGAGAGAAGCGGAGCTGCAAACGCTAGCAGTCACCTCGCTAAACTCCTATAGCTCTGCCTCTAATCAGCTAAAACCCGTTACCGGGTAAATAAATACCTACATCTGCACACGAGGTGCAGGGAGTAAAGTGAGTACTCCAACTCAGTGAGTAATAAAGGTAAATAACAACTGAGCAGTAAGAAATCACGTAAAGCAACCAACATGCTGTATAGAAGCAGTGTGCAATCCTTTGAGAAAAACAGTGAAGCTATGAAATCTTTAGAAATACCTTGGCTCAGTTAAACCTCTTTTGAAAATGATCTTTTCAACAGTTACGAAATGAATTCAAAATAGTTAGTACCGATACGTACAGAAAATCCGCCCCTCGGGCATAAATACCACACTATAACAGGTAAAAAGACAAGTAAATATGCAAGATGAGCACATAAAAGTTCGCCCCTCGGGCAATATCTCAAAACAGTACCAGCCCCTCGGGCTCACTCTCACAACACTCTCAGCCCCTCGGGCTCTCTCTCAGATCACTCTCAGAACAGTATCATATAATAACCGCTGCGGCGTGCAGCCCGATCCACATATCGCTGCGGCGTGCAGCCCGATCCATATATCGTCGACGGCGCTCACTAGGGGTGTGCAGACTCCGGGAGGGGCCCCTTACTGCCCAAGCGCAATATCAAGCCATCTCGTGGCATCATCACTCGGCACTCGGCCTCACATCACACAAGCCACCTCGTGGCATATAAACTATCTCAGGCCCTAGGCCTCATATTACTCAGCATATCCTCACATATGGCCCTCAGCCTCACTCAGTCCGAAAATCATCACAAGCCCCTCGGGCATAGTAAAATAGTAGTTCTCAGCCCAAAACATCATTTAGAAATATCATTTAAGTTTCAAATCTAAGTAAAAGTGGCTGAGTTTGTAAAACAGTAGATATCAACAGGACTGAGTTCAAATAATAAGTCAACACAGTGAGGAAATAGTGATAAAAATCCCCGAAGGGTGCAAATAGTTGGCACGAAGCCCAAATATGGCAATCAGCCCAAGTCATGATGATAACAAATAATTTTCAGTCAAATATGCGGTAAAATCATCAAATCGAAACGGACCAAGTCACAATCCCCAATAGTAAAAGACCCCACGCTCATCATCCAGCGCGTGTCTCACCTTAATATAGCACTACGATGTGCAATCCGGGGTTTCAAACCCTCGGGATATCATTTACAATCATTACTCACCTCGAACCGGTGAAATCTTTAGCTCGCGATGCCTTTGCTCCTCAAATCGGCCTCCACGCGCGTCGAATCTACCCAAAATCAGAGCGAATACATCACAATATGCTAAGGGAACAAAGCCCAAGCGAAAACAACCAATTACGGGCACAAATCCCGAAATTACCGAAACCCGAGCCCCGGGCCCACTTCTCGAAACTCATAAATTTTTACATTATTAGATTCCTTATCTTACCACGAGTTCATACATATCAAAAGTTCTCAATTCCGACCTCAAATGGTCCTTCAAATCCCAATTTCAAAGTCCAATTTCTCAAGCCCTAGTTCTTCAATTTTAGGCTTGGTTTCCATAAATTTCTAGGAGGAATTCACATAACAATCGAGTATTGAGTTCAAAAATCTTACCTCCAGGAAATACTCTTGAATTCCCTCTTTGATTAGCTCTCCCAAGCTTCAAAATCGCCCAAAAATGGAGGTTCTTAGCCTCAAAATCGCGGAAATGAGCTTTTAAAACATTCTGCCCAGCTATATATTTTCCTTCTTTGCGATCGCAAATAAACCCATGCGATCGCGGTGCACAAAACTCAGCCCCCGCAAAATTACTCTATGCGATCGCAATAAAAGCTCTGCGAACGCGATACACTGCCCTTTTAACTCACTACGATCGCACGCATGCCCACGCGACTGCGAAGAGACACCACACACAAGCTTATGCGATCGCAATCCCTTTTACGCGATCGCGTAGAACAAAAATCATGCTGCCCCAAAAAGCCCTATGCGATCGCATTCATACCACGCGATCGCATAGAAGAACATCTAAACTGCAAACCAGCAGAAATTTTCTGCAATTCTCCAAGTCCGAAAGGGTCCGTTCAACCACCCGACACTTACCCGAGGCCCTCGGGACCTCAACCAATCATGCCAACATATCCCATAACATCATTCAAACTTGTTCCAACCTCCGGAACACCCAAAACAATATCAAAATACCAAATTTGTATCAGATTCAAGCCTAAGAATTCCAAAATCTTCTAGATTACGCTTTTGATCAAAAACCCAACCAAACCACGTCCGAATGACCTGAAATTTTGCACACACGTCACAAATAACATAACAAAGCTACAGCAACTCTCGAAATTCTATTCCGACCCTCGGATCAAAATCTCACCTATCAAACGGAATCCACGAAAATACTAACTTTGCCAATTCAAGCCAAATCCTTCCACGGACTTCCAAAATGCATTCCGATCGCACTCTAAGTCATAAATCACCTAACAGAGCTGGACAAATCATAAAAATTATGATCCGAACTCATATACAAATAAGTCAACTCTTGGTCAACCTTTCAAATTTAAAGCTACAACTGAGAACTGTTTCCTTCAAATTCATTCCGATTTTTCTTGAAAACAAAAACCAACGACTTATATCAGTCATAATACATTACACAGGCCAAGTCATGCCCGAGAACCGGCGATCAAAGTGCAAAAGCTCAAAACGACCGGTCGGGTCATTACATCTATACATCTAGATCCCCGAATAAAATAATATGAACTTGAAGTTCATAAAAGGATAATTCATGTGCAATTTATTGCAAATCATGCCAGACGCATTTGCTGACCTAAAGAAAGTAACTATATTCTCATTGCAAATGCTCCTATTAGAATAAGTCCTAGAAGGACAAAGTCTATAGTACGCTTAAAGCATATAGATAAATCAGTTTCAAATAAACTTCTTGATATAGAAGACGAGCAAATGATCAAAATGATCATAATAAAGGAGGCAAGTGATCTAGAAGATCACATGACATAACACTTCATAAAATTTCAAGAGAGATTCAGGTACCTGAAAATATGAATGAAGAGATCTCTATGTTATGTCTTTATGAAAAAATATTGAAACTGATATAATATGTTTGTCGACGACATCTATGATAGCGCTAAATTTATATATAAGGATCTTAAGTCTGAAGAAACAATTCAGATAGAATTGGTTTCATATGAAAGCCATGTAGTTTTAAACATCTAGTTCAAACACTTGAAAGTATAAGTCAATGGTATGTGCAATCAGTTTTCGATATCTTATATGTCTAGCATGACATGAAAACTTGATATGCATCTAAAGTCTATTATATGGCTTATATAACTTAACAATCCCTGAAGGATTTAAATTGCTTAAAGCATATAGAATTCATGGTCATGAAGTACTACATCCTCAATGTAATTTGTGTACAAATGCATCTTTAGATAACTATATGCATGATAATATGATAGCAAGAGTTTTCACCTCTATGTGAAGATATTGAACTGACGATTCCAACAAGATCATATGAAGACAATCTATCTCTATCATGAATGATGATTTTAAGGTGCAATATATTCATTCAAGTTAATATGGCTGATTTGTTTATCAAATATCTACCAAAAATCTTTTGAAGATGGTGCACAAGATTGGAATGCAAATGCTTAAGGATGTGAAGTGATGCTCTCATGAGGGGGAGTTAATACGCGTTGTACTCTTTTTCCCTTACAAGGTTTTGTCCCACTGGGTTTTCCTTGCAAGGTTTTTAACGAGGCTACCGAAAGGCGTATTATTAGATATGTGTACTCTTTTTTCTTCTCTAAAATTTTTTTCCCACTGGGTTTTATTTTAGTTAAGGTTTTAACGAGGCACATTATATGTTGAATAAACATTCAAGGGGGAGTGTTATAAATAGAATTTTATATATGGTGAATGTCTATATTTAGAGAGATTCTAGGGTTTATTACTTGGTGGCTAAGTCACCCTCTCCCTATAAATAGAGGGTTCTATTCTATTGTAATTCATCTCAAATCAATAAGAATTCTCTCCCTCTACTTTTCTCTGCAATACTTTCTTCTTCTTTTATTGTTTTATAATAATACTATTGTTTTCTTCATTTGTGGATTGTTTGTGATGTTATGCAACTGGAGAAGGAACTTCAAATTTATAGGGATATTAATATTTATTTTCAATATCTTGTATTATATGTTCACACCTTCTATTAATTTATTCTTTTGTTGAATCTATTTTCAGATTTTCTAATATATATGTTCACACCTCTCACTTATGTACATTCCAAATCTCAAATATAAGTAGATTAGTACCCACTTAATTGGATCATTCTACCAGAATTTTTCATTTGGGCAATAAAAATGATGGTGATAAGGATTTTTCGTTCTCCTGTCTTTCTTTCCCTTGGAATAAAATAAATATAACATAAAAAGGTAAAAATGTAGAATAATTGTAATAGCAAACAACAATAACAGAATAGTATCGCCACCTATTTATGGACTTACATTCAAAATATATAGAATCAATAAAGTATCAAATCACCAATTTATATTAAGAATTATTAAGAAAGATTCAGATTGTGTAAATCTTAAAATGTTAGATTTACCAAATCATATATATAAAAATTTTACCATAAAGAGAGATGGTGGTGAATTAAAAGAAAGTACTAGGACCTCCTAAATTAAAAGTTCAAAATTACAAGGATCACTGCAAACAATATTTTGTTATTTGCCTTTTGGGGTTGTGAGTTCGAGTCTCCCCAAGAGCAAGGTGGGAAGTTCGTGGAGGGAAGGATATCGGGGGTCTATTTGGAAACAGCCTCTCTACCCCAGGGTAGAGGTAAGGTCTGCGCACACACTAACCTCCCCAGACCCCACTAAGTGGGATGATATACTAGGTTGTTGTTGTTGTTGTTGCCTTTTGGGGTTGGGGGCGGGGAGGTGAAGAGAGTTTGGTATAACTAAACGTTGAATTTCGAAATTCAGGAGCCAAAAAATTTCATATTTTGAAATTTCTTTTTGGCTTCGTGATGATTCAATTCTCTTGTGAACTGATTTTCTGCTCTTATATACTCTCTCTGTTTAAAATTAGATGAGTCACTTTACTTTTTAGTTTGTTCAAAATAAATGATATTTTTTTAAATGATATATATATATATATATATATATTCTTTTTTCAGTGCATTTTTTCTATAAATACATTGATCACCTTTATTTTTTAACTAGTCTCTGTAAACGTGTGTTGTAGGTTGATTATTGATGATAGGCTATAATTACGTATTTTAGTCGATTATTACACACTAATTTATTGCACTTTAGTTGACTTTGCACTTTAATCGCTAGTGTTTTTCACTAATTGTGTGTTTTATGCCTTGTAGGAGTGATTCTGAGCTATATAGATGTTATGGAATGAATTCAAGTGATTTGGAGCTTTGAAGTCTGAGTAAAAGCCCAACGAATTAAGCCGGGATCGTGTTCGGGGGTCAAATTTGATAGTTAAGAATAAACGAAGACTCAAGTAGGCACATTGCACACTGTCTAGTAAAATAGACATAACTCTTTGCTCCGAACTCCATTTGGGATATATAATATATGGTTGGAAAGCTAACTCAAAGGAAACTTTCATGTTTTACGTTTTTTCAAATTCCAAAGGGTGAAAAATATGGTCAAAATCGCGATAGCGGACCTGGACACGGACTGAGGCAGTGCACTGGGAAAATACCGCGCCCGGACCGGTCCTTTTTCGCGTAGGAGAAGGTATAATTGTTTGGGCCCGACACTACTTGGTATATATATATATGGAAAAACGGTATTTTGAGGAGGTTGGACACGCTTTTGACACAGATTCGACCTAAGGAGGCAGAGACACAATAGGAGCAAGGCGGGGAATACTTCTACGAGTGTTTCCTTCCTCTTCCTATTTTTTTCATTGTTGGTTACGACTTTTAGCATTGTTGTTTTACATACTATTATGAATAGCTAATTTGTTATCTAGGGTTTTGATGGAACCTTTTGTAGGATAAATCTTGTTATGTTTTTATATAATTGAGTCGTTGGATTTCTCTACTTGTTCAACTACGTGTTTATTGTTGTTGATGAATGGTAATCGATTGACTGTGCCTATTTATTATGTATTGCTTTAGAAGGGATACATATTTAGGTGGTTGTTGAACAACGTCACTCCTAACATATGTGAGAAATCAATACAGTGGGTTTAAAGGCAGGTTTAAAAATGTGACGACCCAAAGGGTCATCACCTGTTTTCTCTTTCATTCCGTGCTTCTGAGGCCTTGAAAACCTCATTTTTACTTGCCTCGATTTGTGTGCGCAATCCGGGCGCGTAGCCGGAAAGCTTAAATATGAATTCTGTGTAAAAAATTTATAAATTTTGATATTATTATGATTAAAGTTGACTTTGGTCAACATTTTGGGTAAACGGACCCGGACCCATGATTTGACAGTCCCAGAGGGTCCGTAGAAAAATATGAGACTCGGGCATATGCCCGGAGTCGAATTCCGAGATCGAGAGCCCGAGAAATGAATTTTTCTGTGAAATTGTTTTTCTGAAATTTATATGGAAATTTGAAATGAAAATGGATTAGAAAGCGTTGGTATCGGGCCCGTATTTTGGTTCCGGCGCACGGTACAGGTCTTATATGTGGTTTACGCGCTTCCTGTGAAATTTGGTTGAAATCGGACGTCATTTGACGTGTTTCGGACCTAAATATCATAAAATAAAAGTTTATGAAGTTTGAAGAAAAAGTGATGATTTTTGAGGTTTGATTCCTCATTTATGATGTTATTTTGGCGATTTGATCGCACAGTTAAGTTCGTAGGATGTTGTTGACTTAGTGTGTGTGATTGGTTAGGAGCCCCGAGGGCTCGGGAGTGTTTTCGGAGGTGTTCGGGGTGGTTTTGAACTTAGTGAAATTGCAGAAAAATCTACAGCAGGTGCACAGTAAATTCCTTCATCGCGTTCGCGAAGCTTCAGGTTCCTCTCTCCTTCGCGTTCGCATCCCTTCACCGCGCGTAGAGTTATCGAGTTCTGAGGTCCCATCGCTCCTTCCTTTTTCGCGTTCGCGATGGATGGACCGCGTTCGCATAGGTCTCCAGCCCCTTCCCATCGCGTTCGCATACAGGCCAACGCGTTCGCGTAGGACAAACTCCTTGGACCCCAGTTTTCTTTCTTCGCGTTCGCATACTACCCTTCGCGAACGCATAGAGTAACAGCCAGCCTTCTCTGCGAACGCGACCCCTGTGTCGCGAACGCATAGAGTAAAACCCTTCAGTGAATTTTTCGTAAAAACTGAACACTTAAAAAGGGATTTCTTTATTATTTTCACACGAGCTCTTCTTCTTCACCCTCCAAAGACAAGTTTGAAGAACCTCTTCCTCCATAACTTCATAGATAAGTGTTCCTAACTTCATTCACTCTTTATTTATTCAACTAATCACTAATTTCCTAGCCCTAAATCATGAAATCAAAGTAGAAATTAGGGGTTTTGGGTAGAGTTAGGGTTTTGAGAATTTTGGGTGATCCAACCTCTATTTGGGGTCGAATCTTAAAACAAATTGCATATTTGAACTCGTGGGGTTATGGGTGATTGATTTTTGGTCCGAGCCTCGTGTTTGGACCATGTGGGCCCGGTGTCGAATTTTGGTATTTTTGGAAGAATGCTAGGAAATTCATTTCTAGGCTATGGGATTATGCTTTTGAGCCTTTATTGATATTATTGAATTAATTATGCCTAAATACCATTGTTTCGGAGTCGGATTGTAGAGGAAAGGCGGTATTAGAGAGTTGATTGCTATTCTCGGACCGAGGTAAGTGTTTGTTCTAACTTTGGCTTGATGGAATAGGACTAGGATGTTATTTGCTAACTGCTAAATGTGGAGTACGGTGTATAGGCATTGTGACGGTTATCTATGCACCGGAGTCTAGCATGACCGTGAGCCTTAATTGTGTTTGACTCGGATTTTTGTGATACATCTTCCTTGTTTAATTGATAAGTTTCACATAATGTGAATGGTTGAGGAAGAATTGTAATTGGTATATTATTGGAGCGTTGGCTCGAACTGGAAATTGATAATTGTGAAAGAAGTGATTAAAAGAGAAAGTGTTGTGATTATTCCCTTGCCGGGACGCGTAGTCTATTATTGTTGTTGCTCCCTTGCCGGGATTTAAGCATTATATGTATTCTCCCTTGTCGGGATATTTGGGCTGTTAGTTGTACCCTTGCCGGGTTAAATCGTTATGTTGTTGAATTCCCCTAATAGGGCCTCCTCTAGAAAGATTATATGTATTATTCATTTTGAAATGGGATCGTGTGGCACGCCGACCACTTATGAATTATGAAATGGGATCGTGTGGCGCGCCGACCACTTATAAATATATACTATGGGATCGTGTGGCACGCCGACCACTTATATGAGTCATAGCATTGATGTAGTTTCGTTGTTATATCCGTTGATCTGTTTTCACTGTGTTCCCCCGAGCATGCCCCTTCCCAGTTTTATTTGATGCTTTCTGTTGTTATTTCCGTTGCCTTTGTATATATATATATTTGCACAGGTTGTTTTTGGTAGGTCCTGTCTTGCCTCGTCACTACTTCGCCGGGGTTAGGCCAGGCACTTACCAGCACATGGGGTCGGTTGTGCTGATGCTACACTCTGTGCATCTTTTTGCACATATCCAGGAGCAGCTTTTGGACAGTAGCAGTAGGATTGCCCGGGAGCTGTCTTCAGTCCAGGGACTCACGAGGTAGCCTAGCTGGCATTCGCACGCCAAAGTCCCTTCTATGTTTTAGTTTGTTTTCTTTGTTTCGAGACAAACAGTATGTAATATCATTTCAGACTTGTTTTTAGTACTCTATAGCAGTCTGTGAGCTACTGACACCAGACTCTGGGTAGAAATGTGTTTCAACTTCCGCAAATTTTATTTCAGTTATATAAGTTTAAAATCTTCCGCTTTAATTAAAATGCCTCCGTTTATTTATAATGTTAAAATGTCATCAGTCAAAAGTTTTGAATATTTGGCTTGCCTAGCTCCGACAGTAGGCTCCATCACGACTCCCGATGGTGGGAAATCCGGGTCGTGACAAGTTGGTATCAGAGCACTAGGTTACATAGGTCGCACAACTCACGGACAAACTTAGTAGAGTCTGAGGGATCGGTACGGAGACGTCTGTATTTATCCCAGAGGCTACGGAGTTAGGAAAGTTTCCCTTTTGTTCCTTCTTGTCGTGCGATTCTGTTTCTCAAATACTGATTGTCTTTCTACTCTGTTCTTTCGCAGATGGCGAGAACACGTGCTTCTTCTTCTAGCGTGCAGCAGCCCGAGCCCCCAGCAGCAGCTCCTACGAGGGGCAGAGGGCGAGGCCGAGGCCGCGCCAGAGGCCGAGGCAGAGCTCAGTCTCGAGTGGCAGTCCCAGAGGTGGAGCCTCATGTTGATTATGATAAGGAGGTTCCAGCCCCAGCAGCTCCGGTGGGCCCAGCTCAGGTCCCAGAGGGGTTCATAGCCACCCCAGTTCTTCAGGATGCTCTGGTCAGATTGGTAGGCTTTGTGGAGAGCGTCACTAGAACGGGTTTGCTTCCAGTAGCACCAGCCACTTCTCAGGCTGGAGGAGGAGTTCAGACTCCTGCTACACGTATTCCGGAGCAGGTAGCTCCCCAGGCTCAGGTTCCAGTGGTTCAGCCAGCTGTGGCGGTTCAGCCAGGTATTGTGACTCAGGCCGGCGATGGAGCGGCTATGTCCTCAGATGCTTTGTGGAGGCTTGATAGGTTCTCCAAGCTTTTCACCACCACCTTCAGCGGCACTTCTTCAGAGGATCCATAGGATTTCTTATTTAGCTGCCATGAGATCCTTCGGACTATGGGTATTGTGGAGACCAATGGGGTCGACTTCGCCACCTTCCGGCTGGCAGGATCCGCCAAGACTTGGTGGAGGGACTATTGTTTATCCAGACCAGCAGGGTCGCCATCATTGACTTGGGACCAGTTTGCAGAGTTATTTTTGGAGAAGTTTCTCCCAGTTACTCAGCGAGAGGCTCTTCGTAGGCAGTTCGAGTGCCTCCAGCAGGGCTCTATGACAGTCACACAGTATGAGACTCGGTTCATTGATCTAGCACGCTATGCTGTTGTTATACTCCCCACCGAGAGAGAGAGGGTGCGGAGGTTTATTGATGGATTGATTCAGCCGTTCCGTCTCCAGATGGCTATGGGAGCTGGTAGTCAGATTTCTTTTCAGGAGGCGGTCAATGTGGCCCGTAGAGTTGAGATGGGTGGTCATGGGTCAGACAAGAGACCCCGTCATGCAGGTAGATTCAGTGGTACCTCGTCTGGAGGTGGGGATTCTTATGGTAGAGGCCATCCTCCGAGGCCCTTTCAGTCGCCCCACAGGTCTCACATGGTACTTTAGGTGGTCGTGGTTCTCAGCCGCAGTCTTCTGACCAGCAACTTTTTAGTTCACCATCGGCACCTATCAGCGCACCACCACTCCGTTATTCTCAGCAGCCGAGGGCTTGTTACACGTGTGGCGACACGAGACATATTGCCAGGTGTTGCCCTCGAGCTTCTGACAGCTCTCAGCAGCAGGGTCCTCGTCCTACGATTCAGGCATCAGGTGATCCACAGGCCGCCCAGCCAGCTAGAGGCGGGGGTAGAGGCCATAGAGGTGGAGGTAGAGATCATAGAGGTGGAGCTCGGACCGACAGAGGTAGAGGCCAACCAGCAGCCGATCGTCCCAGAGATATGGTTTAGGGAGGTGGGGCCCAACCTCGGTGTTATGCTCTTCCAGCTAGGCCAGAGGCTGAGTCTTCAGATGCAGTCATTACAGGTACTATTCTGGTCTGTGATAGGGATGCTTCAGTGCTATTTGACCCTGGGTCTACGTATTCATATGTGTCGTCCTATTTTGCACCTTACTTGGTTATGCCTAGTGATGCCTTGGGTGTTCCTGTCTATGTATCTACACCAGTGGGTGATTCTATAGTGGTCGACCGAGTTCATCATTCCTGTGTGGTAGTGTTTGAGGTTCTTGAGACCTGTGTTGATTTATTGCTCTTAGACATGGTGGATTTCGATATTATATTAGGGATAGATTGGTTGTCCCCGTATCATGCTATCTTGGATTGTCACGCCAAGACCGTGACCTTGGCTTTACTAGATTTGCCCTGTTTGGAGTGGCGAGGGACCCCAGGTCATGCCACTCGCAGTGTTATCTCATATGTGAAGGCTCGACGCATGGTCGAGGGGTTAGCTTATCTGGCGTATGTTCGCGATTCCAGCGCAGTGGTCCCTTCTATTGATTCTGTTCCTATTGTTCGAGAGTTCCCCGAGGTTTTTCCTTTAGAACTGTCGGGTATGCCGCCCAATAGGCATATTGATTTTTGTATTGACCTGGCTCCGTGCACTCAGCCCATTTCCATTCCGCCGTATCGCATGGCCCCGCCAGAGTTGAAAGAGTTAAAGGATCAGTTGCAGGATTTGCTTGAGAAGGGTTTCATTAGACCCAGTGTTTCTCCTTGGGGTACGCCGGTGTTATTTGTGAAGAAAAAAGATGGTTCGATGAGGATGTGCATTGATTACCGGGAATTGAACAAAGTGACAATAAAGAACAAGTATCCACTGCCGAGGATTGACGATTTGTTCGACCAGCTTCAGGGTGCGAAGGTGTTTTCAAAGATAGACTTGAGATCTGGCTACCATCAGTTGAGGATTAGGGCATCCGATGTCCCTAAGACAGCATTCCGCACTCGGTACGGGCATTATGAGTTCCTGGTCATGTCGTTTGGGTTGAGCAATGCCCCAGCAACATTCATTGAGTTGATGAACCGAGTGTTCAGGCCATATTTGGACATGTTCGTGATAGTCTTTATTGATGATATTTTGGTGTACTCCCGCAGCCAGGAGGAGCACGAGCAGCACCTCAGAGTGGTTCTTCAGACTCTGAAGGATAGTCAGTTGTATGCTAAGTTCTCGAAGTGCGAGTTCTAGTTGAGTTCGGTTGCATTTCTGGGTCATGTTGTATCAGCAGAGGGTATTCAGGTGGACCCGAAGAAGATTGAGGCAGTCAAGAACTGGCCTCGACCAGCATCAGCTACTGAGATTCGGAGTTTCTTGGGGTTAGCAGGTTATTACCGCCGGTTCGTGGAGGGATTTTCATCCATAGCAGCCCCGATGACCAGATTGACCCAGAAGGGTGCCCAGTTCAGATGGTCAGACGAGTGTGAGGCGAGCTTTCAGTAGCTCAAGACAGCTCTGACTACGACACCGATATTGGTTTTGCCCACAGGCTCAGGGCCTTATACAGTTTATTGTGATGCTTCCCGTATTGGGCTTGGTGCGGTATTGATGCAGGATGGCAGAGTCATTGCTTATGCTTCGAGGCAGTTGAAGATCCATGAGAAGAATTATCTGGTTCATGATCTAGAGTTGGCAGCCATTGTTCATGCTTTGAAGATTTGGAGGCATTACCTATATGGTGTGACGTGTGAGGTGTACACTGATCACAAGAGTCTGCAGTACTTTGTTCAAGCAGAAGGAGTTGAACTTGAGGCAGAGGAGGTGGTTTGAGCTATTGAAGGATTATGATGTTACCATTTTATACCACCCGGGGAGAGCCAATGTGGTGGCCGATGCATTGAGTAGGAAGTCCGCCAGCATGGGTAGTCTTGCTTATATTCCGGTCAGCCAGAGGCCGCTTGCTTTAGATGTTCAGGCCTTGGCCAATCGATTTGTGAGGTTGGATATTTCTGAGCCTAGCAGGGTGTTAGCTTGCACGGTCTCTCGTTCGTCGTTGTTGGAGCGTATCCGTGATCGGCAGTTTGATGATCCCCATTTGTGTGTCCTGAGAGACACGGTGCAGCGTGGAGGTGCCACGAAGGTGACCTTAGATGATGATGGTGTTTTGAGGTTGAAGGGGCGAGTTTGTGTGCCCAATGTCGATGGGATTCGAGAGTTGATCTTAGCGGAGGCCCATAGTTCTCGGTATTCTATTCACCCGGGCGCCGCGAAGATGTACCAGGACTTGCGGCACCATTATTGGTGGTGTAGGATGAAGAAAGATATCGTTGCATATGTGGCTCGATGTTTGAACTGCCAGCAGGTCAAGTATGAGCATCAGAGGACTGGTGGGCACCCAGCAGGAGTTGGGCACCCAGGTTTAGTTGAGCACAACATTCCACCCTCAGACGGACGGCCAGTCCGAGAGGACTATTCAGATATTGGAGGATATGCTCCGAGCCTGTGTCATTGATTTTGGAGGCTCGTGGGACCAGTTTTTGCCTTTAGCAGAGTTCGCCTACAACAACAGCTACCAGTCCAGTATTCAAATGGCTCCATATGAGGCGTTGTATGGTAGGCGATGTCGGTCTCCAGTCGGATGGTTTGAGCCGGGAGAGGCTCGGTTAGTGGGTACAGATTTAGTTCAGGAGGCCTTGGACAAGGTCAAGATCATTCAGGACAGGCTTCGTTCGGCTCAGTCGCGGCAAAAGAGTTATGCGGACCGAAAGGTTCGAGATGTAGCTTTCATGGTTGGTGAGCGGTTCTTGCTCCGAGTGTCGCCTATGAAGGGCGTGATGAGATTTGGGAAGAAGGGCAAGCTTAGCCCTAGGTTCATTGGCCCATTTGAGATTCTCGATCGTGTGGGAGAGGTGGCTTACAGACTTGCCTTGCCGCCCAGCTTGTCAGCCGTGCATCCAGTGTTTCATGTGTCCATGCTTCGGAGGTATCACGGCGATCCAGCCCACGTGTTAGATTTCAGCACTGTCCAGTTGGACAGGGATCTGTCTTACGAGGAGGATCCGGTAGCCATTCTAGACCAGCAGGTTCGACAGTTGAGGTCGAAGAGTTTTCCTTCAGTGCGTGTCTAGTGGAGAGGTCAGCCTCCTGAGGCATCGACCTGGGAGTCCGAGTCTGATATGCGGAGTTGCTATCCTCATCTATTTCCCGACTCAGGTACTTCTTTCTTTTGTCCGTTCGAGGACGAACGATTATTTTAGAGGTGGAGAATGTGACGACCCAAAGGGTCATCACCTGTTTTCTCTTTCATTCTGTGCTTCCGAGGCCTTGAAAACCTCATTTTTACTTGCCTCGATTTGCGTGCACAGTCCGGGCGCATAGCCGGAAAGCTTAAAATATGAATTATGTGTAAAAATTTATGAATTTTGATATTATTATAATTAAAGTTGACTTTGGTCAACATTTTGGGTAAACGGACCCAGACCCGTGATTTGACGGTCCCGGAGGGTCCGTAGAAAAATATGAGACTCGGGCATATGCCTGGAGTCGAATTCCGAGGTCGAGAGCCCGAGAAATGAATTTTTCTGTGAAATTATTTTTCTGAAATTTATATGGAAATTTGAAATGAAAATGGATTAGAAAGCGTTGGTATCGGGCCCGTATTTTGGTTCCGGGGCCCGGTACAGGTCTTATGTGTGGTTTAAGCGCTTCCTGTGAAATTTGGTTGAAATCGGACGTCATTTGACGTGTTTCGGACCTAAATATCAAAAAAATGAAAGTTCATGAAGTTTGAAGAAAAAGTGATAATTTTTGAGGTTTGATTCCTCGTTTATGATGTTATTTTGGCGATTTGATCGCACGGTTAAGTTCGTAGGATGTTGTTGAGTTAGTGTGTGTGATTGGTTAGGAGATCGAGGGCTCGGGAGTATTTTCGGAGGTGTTCGGGGTGGTTTTGAACTTAGTGAAATTGCAGAAAAATCTGCAGCAGGTGCACAGTAAATTCCTTCATCGCATTCGCGATATCTCCTTCGCGTTCGCGAAGCTTCAGGTTCCTCTCTCCTTCGCGTTCGCATCCCTTCACCGCGATCGCGTAGAGTTATCGAGTTCTGAGGGCCCAACCCTCCTTCCTTCTTCGCGTTCGCGATGGCTGGACCGCGTTCGCGTAGGTCTCCAGCCCCTTCCCATCGCGTTCGCATACAGGCCAACGCGTTCGCGTAGGCCAAACTCCTTGGACCCCAGTTTTCCTTCTTCGCGTTCGCATACTACCCTTCGCGAACGCATAGAGTAACAACCAGCCTTCTCCGCGAACGCGACCCCTGTGTCGCGAACGCATAGAGTAAAACCCTTCAGTGAATTTTTCTTAAAAACAGAACACTTAACACAGGATTTCTTCATTATTTTCACACGAGCTCTTCTCCTTCACCCTCCATAGACAAGTTTGAAGAACCTCTTCCTCCATAACTTCATAGGTAAGTGTTCCTAACTTCATTCCCTCTTAATTTCTTCAACTAATCACTAATTTCCTAGCCCTAAATCATGAAATCAAAGTAGAAATTAGGGGTTTTGGGTAGAGTTAGGGTTTTGAGAATTTTGGGTGATCCAACCTCAATTTGGGGTCGAATCTTAAAACAAATTGCATATTTGAACTCGTGAGGTTATGGCTGACTAGGTTTTGGTCCGAGCCTCGTGTTTGGACCATGTGGGCCCGGTGTCGAATTTTGGTATTTTTGGAAGAATGCTAGGAAATTCATATCTAGGCTATGGGATGTTGCCATTGAGTCTTTATTGATATTATTGAATTAATTATGCCTAGATATCATTGTTTCGGAGTCGGATTGTAGAGGAAAGGCGGTATTTGAGGATTGATTGCTATTCTTTGGACCGAGGTAAGTGTTTGATCTAACTTTGGCTTGAGGGAATAGGATTAGAGTATTGTTTGCTAATTGCTAAATGTTGAGTACGGTGTATAGGCATGGTGATGAGTATCTATACACCGGTGTCTAGCATGACCGTGAGTCCTTACTTGTGCTTATTTGGGATTCCGTGGTGACTCTTCCTTGTTTAATTGATGGAGTTGATATAATGTGAACAATACGAAGAGAAAATATGATTTGTAAACTCCTTGGAGCGTTGGCTCGAATTAGGACATGCTTAGGACGTAAGAAATGAACGAAAGAGGAAGAGATGTAATTACTCCCTTGCCGGGACGTGTAAGTTATTGTACTTGTTCCCTTGCCGGGAAATCATTATATATATAATATGAAATGGGATCGTGTGGCACGCCGACCACTTATATAATATGAAATGGGATCGTGTGGCATGCTGACCACTTATATATTATGAAATGGGATCGTGTGGCACGCCGAACACTTATATATTATGAAATGGGATCGTGTGGCACGTCGACCACTTATATATCATGAAATGGGATCGTGTGGCACGCCGACCACGTATTCTGTGTTAGAAGAGATTTGGTTGTAGTTTTCCTTATTTGTTCCTACCGTTCTATTTCATGTGTTATCCCCAAAAGTATGCTCCCCTCCCAGTCTTAGTTATTACTTTCCGCTGTTATTTTTTTCGTAGTACTTGTATATAAATATCTGCACAGGTTGATTGGTAGTCCTGTCTAGCCTCGTCACTACTTCGCCGGGGTTAGGCCAGGCACTTACCAGCACATGGGATTGATTGTGCTGATGCTACACTCTGTGCATCTTTTTGCACGGATCATAGTACCGGAGCAGGAGCTTTTGGACAGCAGTAGGAGCGTTGGGAGCTTACTTCAGTCCGGAGATTCCCGAGGTAGCCTTGCTGGCGTCCGCATGGCCCGGAGTCTCTCTTATCTCTGTTTTTCGTTTGATTTCCTTTGTATCAGATCAGACAGTACTGTATTCTTACTCAGACTTTGTATTTAGCATTCAGTAAAAGTTCGTGAGTTAGTGACACCAGATCTGGGTAGAGGTGTAATTGAATTTCCGCACTTGGTTTCAGTTATTTATGTTTCGAGACTTCCGCTTTTATATTAATTGCCTCGTTCTTCTTTATACTGTTAATGATGTTGAGAGAAGTATTAAATTAATTGGCTTGCCTAGCTCCTATTAGTAGGCGCCATCACGACTCCCGAGGGTGGGAAATCCGGGTCGTGACATATCACATGTGGTGGGATGGATAAGATCCCTCCACCCTTAACCAGAGGTCTCGGGTTTGAGCCATAGGTATGAAAAAAATCCTGTTAGGGAGCGTTTTCCCTTGAATGGGCCTTACCCGACGCGAATTTGAATATAGTCGAGTTCCAATGCAAGTATGGACACCGGGTGGATAAGAGCCAACCAAAAAACGAGAGTTTTATTTTATATTTTACGAGTCACATAATCATTTTCTCTGACAATAGACTTCTCGAAAAGAATTTATCGAATCTTTTTAATTTATACTTTATTCATATTTTAATTTATGTGCCTTCAGTTTTTCTTGCTTAAATTTTTAGTCCAATCGACATAATCCAAAGAAATTTTGTCGATAGAGTTTTGCTTTACTTTTTTGTGAGGTAAATAGTCGTTTTCTTTGACAATAGTTTTTTCAAAAAAATAAAATAAAGTTACAGTACATCTTTATGTAGTTTTAAATATATTGAACCCAAAAACTATATATTTAACACCTTTATTTTAAGTGCTATGTTAATTTTCCAACGCTTTGAAGTTAGGTATTTAGACATCTGCAATGCGGTTGGATTTCTGTCATCTACTTTCATATTGAATATGGCTTGACCAAAGCAAAAATTCAAGACTAAAATAACTGCTTTAATAAAACAAAATTGTACGTGTAAGTTCAGTAGTATCTTTAACTATCCATCTTTTCTTCTCATTGGCGTTTGACAATTTTTTTTTTTTTGGCTATCTTTCTAATCTATCATAAGCTTCTTTATGTGAAACAAGTTTATAAGATAACTCTAACGAAGAAGAAAAAACTTTGTTGTAAAACTTTTCATAATCGTATTAATAGAAGTATCAATTCTTTAAATATTTTCATCTTATCTAAGTACCGTTTTATTTGTTTATTTATTTTTTATTTTCACAACTTATAAATGTTTTATTGTTGAATTTATATTGCGTTTAATTATCTAAGTCTCATTTAGTGAAATGAAAAGAGAAGGAAATATCCTTACAAGTTTAGTCATCCAGAAAAGATTTCAAGCTCAAAGAGTTTATTGAAGAATAAGAAGTCGAATAATTTTGAATAGTACCAGGGGTTTATGGATCTTTTCCCTTAATTTCATCCTATTATTACCTAATTTTATTTAGTAGATAAGAGTTACTAAAGAAAATTTATTGCTATACAATTCAACCTTTTATATTCAGTGATGAGATTTGAATTTTACCATTTGTTGATGTATAAATAAATTTACTTGTAGGTGTATATGATAAAATTGAAGATGTTGTGCCTGACATGTACATTAAAAATAAAAAGTGATACTTAAATATTACATAAAAGAGCAATTAACCTTCAGAAGATAATTATACCAAGACACAATTAATATTGTTATTGCTGAAGAATATGGAGAAGATCATAAAATTAGTCAAACTATATCTCTTTCGATATCATCTGTTGGAGCAATCGATTTTAAAAAGCGAGATATATCGAAGTATAAGTGATACCATGATGCCTAGCTAGAAGAATAGAAATCAGAGATAGAGTTGGTCGAGGAGAATAATTTTGACTTTAATCATAAAAGATTTTAATTAAGGTTACACTATGCTAGCTTTTGGTGCATTTAACTTTGTAATTTATAATTAAATCAAATTTCTTTCAAATATATATGCATTAGTTATTTACTATATGAAATATATATTCTATAAAAAGAAATAACGTAATACACGTGCAACGCACGTGCCGAGAGACTAGTATTCCCTAGAAAATGAAATAAGAAACAAAATAAGAACATCAATTAGTTTCACCATAAATTTCTAAATTCATTGTTTGGTTGGCTGCAAAAGAAAAATAACTGTCGGATAACCAATGTACTGTTTGGTTGTTGTTATGAATAATATGTGTATTAAGTTATGTGACTGTGAGAATTTATATGTTTATTTTATGTAGACTAAACTATAAAATAAAATTATGTGTATTAGCAATATGATATTTAAAAATACTTATGGATAAAAATATCCTTTTAAAGTTAGTAGTTTATATAAAATAATTTTTTATTATATATTGCATGGCAATCACTTTATTATTACTCATTTTACAAATAATCTCTGCTTCTCATTTTTCCTCTTGCCGAGGGTCTACGGAAAATAGCTTTTTTATATTCACTGTGCCTAAGATCTATGTATTATCTATCCGCTCCAAACTCCACTTGTGAGATTATACTGGATTTGTTATTATTGTACAAATATTCTCTACATTGTAATGCCTAAGTAGCATGTGAAACAAACGATTTCAACGCAAAAAAGTAACCGCATAAATTTTTTAATCAACGCGTCAAATTACAATTTAGACTGTAAAAGTTTAATGTGAAGAGACAACAACATATATGTTTGCTCAAAAGTTATCGTGTGCTTTATGAGTGCAAAACAATATAAATAAGTTATGGGAAAATCATAGCAAATCGTAATAATCCATTGGACCAAGCGAAGAACATAAAATAAGTACTCAAGGTTAGGAGAAGAAATCTTAACAGCTTTTATTGATAATATTGGTTTGGTCTGCCTCTCCATGAAGAGGTTCAGAGCCTTACAATGGTGTTTTCTCTTCTCATAAGATGGGTATATTTTTCTCTTCTCTCTCTCTTTTGTGAATAGTGGTGAAGAGGCAGCCCCGTTTCTAGGGCTTCTGCTCTTAGTATTTATAGATGTGAGCTTCGTGAGCTGGCAATAAATGGCCGTGGCCACGCTGAGGTTCCGTCCCCATGGGGAATGAATGGGCCGTGCCCTCGTAGATTAAATCGGACAAGAGTCGAATCCTGT
Organism: Nicotiana attenuata; assembly: GCF_001879085.1. NCBI lineage: Eukaryota > Viridiplantae > Streptophyta > Magnoliopsida > Solanales > Solanaceae > Nicotiana > Nicotiana attenuata. The sequence goes on along the minus strand of NW_017671068.1, from coordinate 87,487 downwards.
TATGAATAAGTGGCCATACCACGTATTAATTATGGATTAGCTCAAGACGAGATTAACTCCGTTAATTACCGTGAGATTGGATTCTGACCCATACAGTTAGTCCCTCCGCTTATTGAGGTCGTGTTTCGGCCGAGCTCGATGAGCGGACTTCATCGATTGTCATTTGCAAAAAGCTCGAATAAGGGGGTCGACTTATTGACGGCGGTGGCCTTAGCCGTTTACACGTTGGAGATGGCCGTAGCCTTTCATATATTGGAGAGCCTTTCATACATTAGAGATGGCCGTAGCCTTTCATATATTGGGGACGACCGTAGCCTTTCATATATTGGAGAGCCTTTCATACATTAGAGATGGCCGTAGCCTTTCATATAATGGGGATGGCCGTAGCCTTTCATATATTGGAGAGCCTTTCATACATTAGAGACGGCCGTAGCCTTTCATATATTGGGGATAGCCGTAGCCTTTCATATATTGGAGAGCCTTTCATACATTAGAGATGGCCGTGGGGAATGAGTATGCGCCGGGTACGTATTTGGTCACGTCCAGAATTTTGAAGGCGTACGGCACATTCTTTCAGCGTTCGCAGGCCGTTGCGATTATTCTGACGGCGGGATGTTGGCGGATGGCTGAGAAGCCGCTTCGCGGATCTTGTCAATAATAGACGCATGCTTCGGCAGAACCGAACCGTTTTACAGTTTGTCGTGCAGTTAATGATGGCTATTGGGTTTCGCGAAAGCCATTTATGTTGCCTATAAAGGTGGGTTGAGGCATTCATTTCTCATATCTTCATTGTTCATCAGAGAGAGATTCTGAGGAAACTTTTTCATTCTGCTAATTCATCTTCTCCTTTCTTTCCTTTGATTGTGATAACCTTTGTCTTGCCCGCCGAATTCTATCCTTTTCTCTTTAGTAGATCAACAATGGCAGACAGTTCTTCCCATGATGCTCTTCGATAGATTTTCCGGTAGTTGAAGGGCCACTCCGCAATGGGAGGTGCAAACAGATAGAGACCGGAGAAGTTCCGTCGGTTGACGAGGTAGTTCCTCGGCCCGGAGGTCTGGCGATTGATTTCACTGTCGACGGTGGAGAGGACGCGGTGGATGAAGCCCCGTTAATGGGGGAGATTGGGGTGGCCCGATTACGGGAACAGGGTCATTCCCACCCATGCAGACATCGTTCTCGCTAGAAGCGAGGAGAGGGTCCACACCGACCGCAGGGGATACTGCATTTTTTACGCCTATTCCTTTCAGGTTGGGGTTCAAGATCCCGCTCCCAATGCTGGTGGTGGATTTCTGCCATTATTACGGGGTGTGCCCGGGTCAGCTCACTCCTTCCCTCTACAAATTGTTGGCAATGTTCACCAAGTACGCGGAATTGGCCCGTAGGGAGGTCACGCTGCAGCATGTGCTTAGTCTCTACGCTCCCCAGAGAGTTCGTGGCACCATGATTCAGGCGTACCCTCGTGGGTCGAGAGGCCTGGTCATGAGATTGGATGGCGAGGTCGACCCTCGCCCTTTCGAGCACTTCTTTTATATCAAGACCAGGCATCTGGTGGCGGATGCTACTGGGTTCCCAGAGGCTTGGAACCATGCACGTAAGTTCTTTAGTGGTTGAATTCCCTTTTCTTCCCTTCTTTATGATTTGTGATCATGAGTGTTAACTTGTGTCGTTTTTTGTAGCCGATAGGTCGCCGCCGGCCCCATTGTCTTGGATACGTGAGTGGGTCGAGGCCGTACTCCCCCATACGGTGGGGATACGCACATGGGCGTCTTTCTGGGAGAGGCATGGCCGTAGGCCTGTGGCAGGTAAAAAATTGATTTCTTCTTCTGTTCCGCTTTGTTTCAACTCTATTCATCAACTTTGTTTTCCTGTGATCAGGGAGGGCACGCCGCGTCAGGGCCCCTCAGTTGGCCTTCCGTCGGCCTAGTGCAATTGCTCGGCTTACTGCAGCGCCGGTGTCGCGCCCAATACCGAGGGCGGCATCGGTTGAATCTTCAGCGCTTCCTTCTCCAGCACGGGCCCTACTTCGGGACGAGGGGCCATCGGGGCTTGTGCGCCCTAGAGCGGAATCGCCATCAGATGGGGAGGAGGAGAGGCCATTGATAAGGCATAGGGTCGTGTTCACGCCGGCTCCTCCTGTGGTAATTAATTTGGACTCCCCCCGCGGATGCGGAGAGGAGTGCGGCTGCGGCGCCTGCCCTTGAGGGCGGACAAACAATGGGGGTTGTCCGGTTGGCTTAGGTCGTGATGATACCGTCGCTTCGGCGACTCAATTGGTGGTTCCAGTCGCTGAGACGGGAGGTAGTTCCTCAGCGGCTGCTAATGTTGGTGAGGCAAGCGCTCCTTCGGTGGCTACAGCGGGTGGTTCTACCTCGCTGGTAGCGGAAGGAGGGGGGGATGCTGTAGGAGATGGGTACGAGTCTGAATCCGACTTGGACCCCGACGACGTCCGTATGTCCTAGAAGGCTTCACCAATTCAGCAGTGCGCGCAGATTGGCGCTCTCGCTTCATCGAGGTTCCCACAAAGTTGAACTTATTGCTCCAAGGGAGTGGCTTGGTGCCGCAGTTTGAGCTGCTATGCTCGGAGGCCGAGAATGCCTCGTTGAGGGACGTTACGGATATCGGACTGATGAATCAAGTGACCGTGATGGGCTTGAGGGTATGTAATACGATATTGATTCGCTTCTTCTTTGCCTTAGTTTGTTCTTTATCTTAATCGTTGTCTTTGCTTTGCAGTCTTATTTGTTGGAGGTGGAGAGCATCCGTCGAGCCAAAGTCCGCTCGGGGATATTTTTGCGGGCGCTGGAGAAGTATCGCCGTAACGAGATCGGTGCCGAGAGTTGAGCGTGCGCTTGAGAATGATCCCCGTAGCGGGCCTTGGTCGAGGAACTGGCGAGGCGGGAGCTTCAGGTGCAGCAGGCACTTGGCAGAACGCGCGCCCTCGAGGAGCAGCTTCGTCAGAAGGACGAGGAGCTTGAGGCGGGAAGGCGGGGGACGCAGCTGAGGGAGCGCTAAGATCAGGCCAAGGCAGCGGAGGCCGCTGGCGCACATGGAACGGGAAGGTGACCGCATTGGAGGTGAAGTCGCGCGCTTTGAGGCAGCAGGCGGGGATCGTTCGACGAAGCCGCAGGGTTGGAGAGGGCGCTTTGTGTTCGTAGAGGGAGTGGGGGTTGAGAGAGAGTGCCGGCGCCTTCTGAGAGGCGGGGCTTGAGGACCGCATTGGGGTCTTTGAGCGGGACGCCCAAGCCATGGCGGTCGGATCGCGACCTTGGAGGGGAGGAATCAGCCGCTGCTAAGGGACCCACGGCCGCCCCTTCACCAGGCTCGCGAACTTTGGATTTTGTGATCGACGGCCCAACACGAGTATCTTATAAGAATCTTAGTGGGAGGCAGCGTATCGTAAGTGACTCGTAGGACTCGTTCGTGCGAGGCAACGGAAGCCGTCGTAGAGGCTCGTGAGGCCGTACCGACTTGTGTTTTGACGCGGCGACGCCAGAGGTTGGCGAGTGCTAGATGACGGGCGGATGCGCCGAGTAGAGAATTTATTGTATTTTTTTGTTTCGCTCGGCTGGCGATTTGGGGTGTTTCTTGTTTGTTCCATTTTTTATTTACCGGCCTTGGCCGGGTGTAAGCGGGGATGACCCGTTATTGACTTGTAAATATATAAAATTTTCTTTTCTATTTGCCTGCCTTGTGCTTGTTTTGTGTCTTTCCTTTTTCCCCCTTAGAATTTTCTTTTGCGTGTGTTCAAGGGGTGATTTGCTGAGTTTGACTCTGGTAGGCATGTTAACTTCTGGTTATTAGCGGCCTTGCTTTTTCAACTCGGTGCGGGCGAGTCTTAGCCGTTATTTGGCGATAACGGCACTTAGCCTTAGTCCCAATTCGGACGCGGTCGAACTACCGGTCGTGATGGTAAAAAATGCGGCCTCGTAGTTTGACCGGGCCGAACTTTAACGTGGCCCGAATCTTAATTCGAGTTGGGAGTACTTACTTGAATGGCGAGGGTGCCTATCCTGCGCTTCGATTCGTTGGAGGTCGGGCTTTGCTTTCACAGATGAAGGCGTTTGGCCCGAGTCTCGATTCAACTGTGGTTGAACTTGCTAAAGTTGAGGACGAAGGCGTCCATCCTTGTAGTTCGAGCGAGGTCGAGCTCTTTGGATTTAATGGCGAAGGCACATAGCCTGAATCTTGGTTCAACCGTGGTTGGACTTATTGGCGAAGGCACGTAGCCGGAGTTCCAGTTCGATTGTTGTTGGACTTTGTTAAATTTGATGGCGAAGGCACATAGTTTGAGTCCCGGTTCAACCATAGTTGAACTTTTTTGGTGAAGGCGCATAGCCTGAGTCCCGGTTCAACCGTAGTTGAACTTTTTTGGTGAAGGCGCATAGCCTGAGTCCTGGTTCAACCGTAGTTGAACTTTTCTGGTGAAGGCGCACAGCCTGAGTCCCGGTTCAACCGTAGTTGAACTTTTTTGGTGAAGGCGCATAGCCTGTCTTGGTTCAACCGTAGTTGAACTTGTTGGCGAAGGCGCATAGCCTGTCTTGGTTCAACCGTAGTTGAACTATTTGGTGAAGGCACATAGCCTGTCTTGGTTCAACCGTAGTTGAACTTTTTGGCGAAGGCGGGTAGCCTGAGTCCCGGTTTAACCGCAGTTGAACTTTTTTGGTGAAGGCGCATAGCCTGTCTTGGTTCAACCGTAGTTGAACTTGTTGGCGAAGGCGCATAGCCTGTCTTGGTTCAACCATAGTTGAACTGTTTGGTGAAGGCGCATAGCCTGTCTTGGTTCAACCGTAGTTGAACTTTTTGGCGAAGGCGGGTAGCCTGAGTCCCAGTTGAACCGTAGCTGAACTTTTTTGGTGAAGGCGCATAGCCTGAGTCCCGGTTCAACCGTAGTTGAACTTTTTTGGTGAAGGCGCATAGCCTGTCTTGGTTCAACCGTAGTTGAACTTGTTGGCGAAGGCGCATAGCCTGTCTTGGTTCAACCGTAGTTGAACTGTTTGGTGAAGGCGCATAGCCTGTCTTGGGTTCAGCGTAGTTGAACTTTTTGGGTGAAGGCGCATACTGTCTTGTGTTCAACCATAGTTGAACTTTTTGGTGAAGGTCAATAGCCTGAGTCCTGGTTCAACCGTATTGAACTTTTTGGCGAAGGCGCATAGCCTGTCTTGGTTCAACCGTAGTTGAACTTGTTGGCGAAGGCGCATAGCCTGTCTTGGTTCAACCGTAGTTGAACTGTTTGGTGAAGGCGCATAGCCTGTCTTGGTTCAACCGTAGTTGAACCTTTTTGGTGAAGGCGCATAGCCTGTCTTGGTTCAACCGTAGTTGAACTTTTTGGCGAAGGCGGGTAGCCTGAGTCCCGGTTCAACCGTAGTTGAACTTTTTTGGTGAAGGCGCATAGCCTGAGTCCCGGTTCAACCGTAGTTGAACTTTTTTTGGTGAAGGCGCATAGCCTGTCTTGGTTCAACCCTAGTTGAACTTGTTGGCGAAGGTGCATAGCCTGTCTTGGTTCAACCGTAGTTGAACTGTTTGGTGAAGGCGCATAGCCTGTCTTGGTTCAACCGTAGTTAACTTTTGGTGAGGCGCATAGCCTGTCTTGGTTCAACCGTAGTTGAACTTTTTGGCGAAGGCGGGTAGCCTGAGTTCCGGTTCAACCGTAGTTGAACTTTTTTGGTGAAGGCGCATAGCCTGAGTCCCGGTTCAACCATAGTTGAACTTTTTTTGGTGAAGGCGCATAGCCTGTCTTGGTTCAACCGTAGTTGAACTTGTTGGCGAAGGCGCATAGCCTGTCTTGGTTCGTGGGTTTTTGGGAGCTGAAGCTCGATTTTGATTCGAGATCTTGAGCAGCTTAATCGTTATCTTCCCAACCGGGGTATGTAGGCTGTCTCGAAGCGATTCTCGACTTGGGATTCCTCCGTGCTGGTTTTCGGCTGGAGCCCTTATCAGGGATGTGCGAGATCTCTTACGAAGATTCTCCCGAACGGCGGGGGGGGGGCTTCTTCTTCTTGTTTGAACCATCCGATAGATGAGAGATAGAGGAACTGGATCTGGATTCGAGATCTTCGAGTTCCATCGGCCTGATATGCCGCTTTAGCTTGTTTAAGCTGGGTTGTTCTTCCTTTTTCGGCGTTTCTTTCCTTTTGGTCCATGGAAGAACTACGCGATTTTGCTATGAAATCCCCACAGACGGCGCCAAATTGTTTGCTCAAAAGTTATCATGTGCTTTATGAGTGCAAAACAATATAAATAAGTTACGGGAAAATCATAGGAAATCGTAATAATCCATTGGACCAAGCGAAGAACATAATATAAGTACTCAAGGTTAGGAGAAGAAATCTTAACAGCTTTTATTGATAATATTGGTTTGGTCTGCCTCTCCATGAAGAGGTTCAGAGCCTTACAATGGTGTTTTCTCTTCCCATAAGATGGGTATATTTTTCTCTTCTCTCTCTCTTTTATGAATAGTGGTGAAGAGGCAGCCCCCTTTCTTGGGCTTCTGCTCTTAGTATTTATAGATGTGAGCTTCGTGAGCTGGCAATAAATGGCCGTGGCCACACTGAGGTTCCGTCCCCATGGGGGAATGAATGGGCCGTGCCCTCGTGATTAAATCGGACAAGAGTCGAATCCTCTTATGAATAAGTGGCCATACCACTTATTAATTATGGATTAGCTCAAGACGAGATTAACTCCGTTAATTACTGTGAGATCGGATTCTGACCCATACAATATACAATAGAAGTATTTTGGAGAGATTCAAAAAAGAAATAGAGGTAAAATCGTAAAAGGTTTGGTCAGACAAAAAGTATCTTTAAGCCGTAAAATCATAACTTAGGGCTGACCAACTGTCACGATCCAAATTTCCCTCTGTACGATGTCGTGATGGCACCTAATCTCTAAGACTAGGTAAGCCTAATAAAAATGCGGAATAACTAAGATATACGCTAAACTCAAAACATCAACGGCTGTAATAAATAAATCTGCAACTCAGAGTACAAACAACTCCCAAAACCCGGTCGATAAAAGTGACAAGCTCTAAGGAGAAATACAAAATATCTCTATACATCAGAGTCTAACGAGGATAAGAAAAATAAAATATAAAGATAGAGGGGAACTCCGAGGTCTGCGGACGCTGGCAGATATAACTTGAAGTCTCCACGTACGGGCTAGCTCACAGATATCTGGTCTGGTAGGAAGTACCTGGAACTGCACAAAGAGTTGTGCAGAAGCGTAGTATGAGTATACCACAACGGTACCCAGTAAGTGCCAAGCCTAACCTCAGTAGAGTAGTGACGAGGTCAGGTCAGCGCCCTGCTGAAATATAAGAAATAAGGCAGAAGATAAAAATGATACAATAGAATGGCAGGGAACTGAAACAATAAGAATGTACGGAAAGCAACAGCACGGGAATCAAAGAAGACAAATCCAACACGTAAGGAAACAAGAATCTTACAAGTTAAGGAACAACAACAACACCACCACCAAACAATACAGCAACTAGAGAAAATAACAACCGCACGGTAGAAACCTCGTGCCACAATAACAATCCGCACGGAAGAAACCTCGTGCCTCAATAACAATCCACACGGCAGAAATCTCGTGCCACAATAACAATCCGCGCGGCAGAAACCTCGTGCCACAATAACAATCCGTGCGGTAGAAATCTCGTGCCATAATAACAATCCGCACGGTAGAAACCTCGTGCCATAATAAATACCCGCACGGCAGAAACCTCATACCACAATTACAATCCGCACGGCAGAAACCTCGTGCCAAATAAAACTCCGCACGGCAAAAACCTCGTTCCATAACCAAACAGTTTTCTCAACAATAATCACGAAAACCAACACGTAACAAATGAAATAATGATACTACAAACAAAGAATCCTACAGTTAACGAATGAATACGGAATCAAGGAAACAGGTAATTCAACTAAGCATGTTGTACAAATTGAAATTAAGAGATGAGACACGTAGACATGTGAAATTAGGCTAAACATGATGACTATACATGCTAGAGTAACTCAATTAAGGAAATAAAAGGGAAACTACTTAGCAAAAACTGGATTTTCAACATTTAGCTCGAGTACGCACTCGTCACCTCGCGTACATAGCCTTGACATATTGCAAATTACCATAACAGTACCAAACCCTAAGGGGATTTCCTCCACACAAGGTTAGACAAGTCACTTATCTCAAACTAAGCTCAATCAATCGATAAGAATGCCTTTTCCTCGACTTTACGACTCCGACCGGCTTAAATCTAGCCAATAGAAATTACATACTATAAATATAACTATATGAACTAATCTATATAATGAAATTATGAATTTAGTAAAGAATTAGAAAATCGCCCCAAAAAGTAAACCTGGGCCCATATCTCGGAATCGGGTAAAAGCCAAAAAATCCAAACACACATTCGACCACGAGTCCACCCATACCAAAATTACTCAAATTCGATACCAAAATCTTGATCAAAATCGCAAAAATTCGGCCTAAGAACTTTCCTCCATTTTTCCCCAGTTTTCCAACCTAAATCACTAATTAAATGATAAAATCAAAGACTTAAATATGGAATTTAACCAAAACTAAATAAGAATCACTTACCCCAATCAACTCCTTGAAAATCTCTTCAACAATCGCCCAATTCCGAGGTCTCTAGCTCAAAATATGAAAATTGGGTTCAAACCCTCATTTTTGAAATTAATACTGCTGCCCGGGTATTCATTCTTCGCGAACGCGAGGCAAATTCCCTTCATCACGAACGCGGAATGAGCCTCGCATTCGCGATGGACAAAAAAAGCATGACTGCCAGGATCCTCTTCGCGAAGGCGGTCCTTCTTACGCGAACGCGAAGAACAACATCACCCGCGAACGGGAAGAGCAATTCCAGCAACACTCAAACTCCTCTATGCGAATGCGTATGCACCTTCGCGAACGCGTAGAAGGAAACCAGACACCAGAAATCTGTAGCTTCAGCCATCTTCCAAGTCCAAATTCCAATCCGTTAACCATCTGAAATCCACCCGAGGCCTCCGGGACCTCAACCAAACCAACCAACAAGTCCTAATACATCATACAAACTTATTCGAGCCTCCAAATCATATCAAGCAATGCTAAAACCACGGATCGCTCATCGATTCAACCTAATGAACTTTTGAACTTCTAACTTCTACATTCGATGCCGAAACCTATCAAATCACATCCGGTTGACATCAAATTTTGCACACAAGTCACAAGCGACACCACGGACCTACTCCAACTCTCGGAACCCCAATCCAAGCCCGGTAACCACGAAGTCCACTCTCGGTCAAACTTCCAAATTTCCAACTTTCGTCGTTTCAAGCCTAATTCAACTACTGACCTCCAAATCACAATCCGGATACATCATAAGTCCAAAATCACCAACAAAGCTAACAGAGCCATCGGAACTCCAATCCGGAGCCGTTTACACAAAAGTCAACATTCGGTAAACCTTTTCAACTTAAGCTTTCAATTGTGAGACTAAGTGTCTCAACTCTTCCCGAAACCTATCCGGAACCGAACAGACTACCTCGGCAAGTCACATAACAACTATAAAGCATAAAATAAACAGTAAATTGTTAAACGGGGCTACGACTCTCAAAATGACCGGCCGGGTCGTTACATCCTCCCCCGCTTAAAGTAATGGTTCGTCCACGAACGAGTAAAGAGACATACCTGAAGTAGTGAAGAGATGAGGGTAACGACAGCGCATATCATGCTCGGTCTCCGAAGTCGCCTCCTCGACTGGTTGACCCCTCCACTGAACCTTCACTGAAGCAATGTTCTTCGACCTCAACTTTCGAACCTGCCTGTCAGAGATGACCACCGGCTCCTCAACCTAAGACAAATCCTTGTCCAACTGGACTGAGTTGAAATCTAACACACGAATCGCCGTGATACTTTCAGAGCATCCAAACATGGAATACTGGATGAACTGCAGCTAGACTAGGTGGTAGTGCAAGTCTGTAAGCCACCTCTCCAACCCTCTCAAGGATCTCAAAAGGCCCGATATACGTAGGGCTCAACTTGCCCTTCTTCTCAAACCTCATAACATCTTTCATGGGAGAAACCCGGAGCAAGTCTCGCTCCCCAACTATGAATGCAACATCACGAACCTTCCGATCTGCATAACTCTTCTGTCTGGACTGGGCTGTACGAAGTCGATCCTGAATCAATTTAACTTTTTTCAAAGCATCCTAAACCAAGTCTGTACTCAATAGCCTAGCCTCGCCCGACTCGAACCAACCCACTGGAGACCGACACCATCTTCCATACAAAGCCTCATACGGGGCCATCTGAATGTTTGACTGGTAGTTGTTGTTGTAGGCAAACTCCACAAGTGGCAAGAACTGGTCCCAAGAACCCTCAAACTCCATCGCACATGCACGGAGCATATCCTCCAATATCTGAATAGTGCGCTCAGATTGTTCGTTCGTCTGAGGGTGAAATGTTGTGCTCAACTCAACCAGAGTACCTAACTCATGTTGTATGACTCTCTAGAACTGCGATGTAAAATTCGTACTCCGGTCAGAGATGATGGATACCGGCACGCCATGAAGCCTGATAATCTCGTAGATATAAACTCGAGCTAGCTGCTCAGAAGAATAAGTAGTCATCACCGAGATAAAATGAGCCGACTTGGTCAACCTATCCACAATCACAAACTGCATCGAACTTCCTCTGAGTCCGTGGGATCCCAACAACAAAATCCATAGTGATCTGCTCCCACTTCCACTTCGGAATCTCTAGCTTCTAAAGCAATCTACCTGGCCGCTGATGCTCATACTTCACTTGCTGACAGTTTAGGCACCGAGCTACATACTACACTATTTCCTTATTCATTCTCCTCCACCAATAATGCTGCCTCAAGTCCTGATACATCTTCACGGCACCTGGATGAATGGAGTACCGCAAACTGTGAGCCTCCTGGAGAATCAACTCACGCAAACCATCTATATTGGGCACACATAGCCTGCCCTGCATCCTCAATACACCACCGTCCCCAATAGTGACCTCCTTGGCATCACCATGTTGAACCGTGTCCTTAAGGAAAAGCATATGTAGGTCATCATACTAACGCTCTCTAATACGATCATGAAGAGAAGACCGAGAAACCACACAAGCCAAAACTCGACTCGACTCAAAAACATCCAATCTAACAAACTAGTTGTCCAAGGCCTAAACATCCAATGCCAATGGCCTCTCTGCTGCTGGTAGATATGCTAGACTGCCCAAACTCTCCGCCCTTTGACTCAAGGCATCGGCCACCACATTGACCTTCCCGGGATGGTATAGAATGGTGATATCATAGTCCTTAAGCAGCTCTAACCACCTCCGTTGACGCAAGTTAAGATCCTTTTGTTTGAACAAATGCTGCAGACTCTGGTGATCGGTGTAGATCTCACAAGAGACACTGTACAAATAGTGCCGCCAAATCTTTAAGGCATGAACAATAGCTTCTAACTCAAGGTCGTGGACAGGATAGTTCTTCTCATCCACCTTCAGTTGTCTAGGCGCATAGGCAATCACCCTATCGTCCTGCATAAACACCGCACTGAGACCAATACGCGACACATCATAATATACAGTATAAGACCCCGAACCTGTAGGCAATACCAATATTGGGGCTGTAGTCAAAGCAGAATTGAGCTTTTGAAAGCTCTCCTCACACTCATCTGTCCACCTAAACGAAGCACCCTTCTGGGTAAGCCTGGTCATAGGTGATACAATAGATGAGAACCCCTCTACAAATCAACGGCAATACCCTGCCAAACCAATAAAAATTCGGATCTCCATAGCTGAGGACGGTCTGGGCCAACTCTGCACTGCTTCAACCTTCTTCAATCCACCTTGATCCCTTCACTCGACACTACGTGGCCCAAAAATGCCAATGAATCTAGCCAGAACTCACACTTAGAAAATTTCGCATATAACTTCTTTTCTCTCAAGGTTTTGAGCACAGTCCTTAGGTGCTGCTCATGATCCTCCAGACTCCGTGAGTACACCAGAATGTCATCAATAAATACAATGACGAAGGAGTCAAGATAGGGACGGAACACACTGTGCGTCAAGTGCATAAATGATGCTAGAGCGTTGGTCAGCACAAACGACATCACCAGGAACCCACAATGACCATACCTAGTCCTGAAGGCAGTCTTCGAGATATCTGGCTCCTGAATCTTCAACTGATGATACCATGAACGCAAGTCAATCTTGGAAAACACTCTGGCACCCTGTAATTGATCAAATAGGTCATGAATACGAGGCAATGGATATATGTTATTCACTCTAACCTTGTTCAACTGGCGATAATCAATACACATGTGCACAGAACCATCCTTCTTCTTCACAAACAATACTGGAGCACCCCAAGGTGACACACTAGGCCGAATGAAGCCCTTATCATGCAACTCCTGCAACTACTCATTTAACTCTTCCAACTCTAGTAGGGCCAAACCATATGGGGGAATAAAGATGGCTTGAGTGTCCGACAATAAATCAATACCAAAGTCGATATCCCTGTCGGGCGGCATGCCCGGAAGATCCGCCGAAAATACATCTGGATAATCCCTCACTACCGGAATTGACTCTAGGGTAGGAGTATCAACACTGACATCTCTCACATAAGCTAGATACGCCTCACACCACTTCTCAACCATCCGTTGAGCCTTTAAAAATGAAATAACTCGGCTAGGAGTATAATCTAAGGTACCTCTCCACTCTAACCGTGGTAATCTTGGCATAGCCAACATCACGGTCTTGGCGTGACAATCAAGAATATCATAATGAGGTGACAACCAGACCACGCCCAAAATATTATCAAAGTCTACCATACTGAGCAATAATAAACTGGCTCTGGTCTCAAAACCACTAGGAACAACCAAACACGACCGATACACACGGTCAACAATAATAGAATCTCCCATAGGTGTAGACACATAGACAGGAGAACACAAGGAATCACGGAATACACCCAAATACGGAGCAAAATAAGATGACACATATGAATAAGTGGAGCCTGGATCAAATAAGACTGATGCATCTCTATGACAGACCGGAACGATACATGTGATGATAGAGTCGGAGACCACTCCCTCCATCCGAGCAGGATGAGCATAATATCTAGCATGGCCTCCCCCTCTAGGGCGACCTCTACCTGCCCAACCTCCATCTCGAGCTGGCTGAGCAAGTGGAGTGGTAGCTGGTGCTGTAACCATAGCCCGAGGACTCGGTGGAGCACGTGGAGACTGAGTAGTCTGTCTAAGTCTAGGGCAATCCCTCACCATATGACGAGTGTTACCACACTCAAAACAAGGTCTCGGAAGACGTGGGTGTTGTGGCTGGCTCGGGCCTGATTAGTTGGATTGACCGCTGAAAGCACCCCGTGCAGGAGGTGTGCTAGGCAACGGCGGTGCATAATAGGTAGCCTGGGGCCTAGGAGTGGCCGGAATACCACTGGAGGCTGGAAGTGCTGAATGAACAGGGCGACTTACATAGCCCCTACCCTAACGAGCTGCAGCTGGGGCACAGGTACCATTAAATGTACCAGACTCTCAAGACCTCTTGGCCTCTCTCTCCTCTCTCTTCCGAATCAGCATACCCTCCAATTTCCTAGCAATCCCCACTACATGCTGGTATGCAATGTCCATCTCCAACTCTCAGACCATACTAAATCTGATGCTGGGGTTGAGCCCCTCGATAAATCAACGGACCTGCTTAATAGTAGCAACCAAGGCTAGTGCACGCCTTGCCAAATCACTAAACCGAATTGCATACTCCGACACGGTCATAGAACCCTGGCGCAACTGCTCAAACTCTACGCGCCATGCATCTCTGAGACTCTGGGGAACATACTCCCTCAAGAACATATTCGAGAACTGAGTCCAAGTGAAGCTGCCTCGGACGGACTACCCAACTCATATGCTCGCCACCACTTATATGCCGCTCCCCTAAGCTGGAACGCAATGAAAGCAACCCACTAGACTCCGCAATACCCGTAGTACGGAGGATACAGTGACACTCCTCGAGAAAACCATGGGCATCCTCTGACACCAAGCCACTGAAAGTAGGAGGGTGGTACTTCTTATACCTCTCGAGCCTGAGCTACTCCCCCATAGAAACTGCAGCCCTAACCTCGAGCAAAACTGGGGCTATCGGATGTACTGGTATAACCTCTGGAACCTGGTCGACCTGAACCCGCTGCTCTGGGGTACGAGCGGTGGGAGTTTGTGCTCCTCCCCCGGCCTGAGATGTGGCAGGAGCAAATGGGATTAAACCTGTCTAAGATAAAGTTCCGGACATGCTCAAAATTGGGTCTCCTGAAGAGCTGATGCAGTAACAGGCGTCTCAGGTGCCTGCACTCCAACTGGAGCTATTGGTGGCTCCTCTATAGCAGCTCGTGCGGGTGCTCTGGTCATACCACGTGGACGACCTCGGCCTCTACCCTGGCCCCGGCCTCTCGCAGCTCTAGCAAGGGGCGCAGGTGTCTAGTCATCTGATCAGGCTGTACGTGTCCTCACCATCTGTGAGAGAATAGAAAGACAGAAGTTTAGAATCCTGAAGTCAACAATTTCGCACGACAAGGAATCAAGGGAGTGAAATTTTCCTAACAGTTCCATAACCTCCCGAAGATAAGTATAGACGTCTCTATATTGATCCGCGAGACTCTACTAAACCTGCTTGTGACTCATAAAAACCTATAAATCTAGAGCTCTGATACTGACTTGTCATGACCCAAATTTCCCTCCGTGGGATATCGTGATGGCACCTAGTTTCTAAGACAAGGTAAGCCTACAAAAATGCAGAATAACTGAGATATACGCTAAACTTAAAACATCAACGGCTGTAATAAATAAATCTGCAACTCAGAGTAAAAACAACTCCCGAAACCCGGTAGATATAAGTAAAAAGCTCTAAGGAGATATACAAAATATCTCTATATATATCAGAGTCTAATGAGGATAAGGAAAACAACATAATAAAGATAGAGGGGGACTTCGAGGTCTGCGGACGCTGACAGATATACCTTGAAGTCTCCATGTACGGGCTAGCTCACAAATACCTGGTCTGGTAGGAAGTACCTGAATCTGCATAAAAACTTGTGCAGAAGCGTAGTATGAGTACACCACAATGGTACCCAGTAAGTGCCAAGCCTAGCCTCGGTAGACTAGTGACAAGGTCTGGTCAGGGCCCTACAGGAATATAAGAAATAAGGATGAAGATAAAAAATAATACAATAGAATGGCAGGGAACTGAAACAATAAGAATGTACGGAAAGCAACAGCACGGGAATCAAAGAAGAAAAATCCAACACGTAAGGAAACAAGAATCTTACAAGTTAAGGAACAACAACAACAACAACAAATAATACAGCAACTAGAGGAAACAACAACCGCACGGCAGAAACCTCGTGCCACAATAACAATTCGCACGGTAGAAACCTCGTGCCTCAATAACAATTCGAACGGCAGAACCTCGTGCCACAATAACAATCCGCATACCAGAAACCTTGTGCCACAACAACCAACCCGCACGACAGAAACCACGTGCCACAATAACAATCTGCACGACCAAAACCTCGTGCCACAATAACAACCAGCATGGCAGAAACCTCGTGCCACAATAACAATCTACACGGCAGAAACCTCGTGCCAAATAACACTCCGTACGGCAAAAACCTTGTGCCATAACCAAACAGTCATCTCAACAATAATCACGAAAACCAACACGTAACAAATGAAACAATGATACTACAAACAAAGAATCCTATAGTTAAAGAACGAATACAGAATCAAGGAAACAGGTAATTCAATTAAGCATGTTGTACAAATTGCAATTAAGTGATGAGACACGTAGACATGTGAAATTAGGCTAAACATGATGACTACACATGCTAGAGTAACTCAATTAAGGAAATAAAAGGGAAACTACTTAGCAAAACTGGATTTTCAATATTTAGCCCGAGTAAGCACTCGTCACCTCACGTACACGGCCTTCACATACTACAAAATACCATAACAGTACCAAATCCTAAGGGGATCCCCCCACAAGGTTAGACAAGTCACTTATCCAAACCAAGCTCAACAATCAATAAGAATGCCTTTCCCTCGACTTTCCGACTCCGAACGACTCAAATCTAGCCAAAAGCAATTACATACTATAAATATAACTATAAGAAACTAATCTAAATAATGAAATTATGAATTTAGTAAGAATTAGAAAATCGCCCCGAAAAGTCAACCCGGGCGCACGTCTTGGAATCGGGTAAAAGTCACAAAATCCAAACTCCCATTCGACCACGAGTCCACCCATACCAAAATTACTCAATTCGATAGCAAAATCTCGATCAAAACCTCAAAATTCGACCTAAGAACTTTCCTCAATTTTTCTCCAGTTTTCCACCCCAAATCACTAATTAAATGATTAAATCAAAGACATAAACATGGAATTTGACCAAAACTAAGTAAGAATCACTTATCCCAATCAACTCCTTGAAAATCCCTTCAAGAATCGCCACATCCGAGGCCTCTAGCTCAAAATATGAAAAAATGGTTCAAATCTTCATTTTTGAAATTAATACTTGTGAGAAAGCACGGGAGAAAAATATATTCTTGATATTAGACTATGTTAACCCTCGCTTACAGTTACTTCCAATTCCAACCAATTTATAGTTAATGCACCCATAAGAACCCGACAATCCCCCGTATGGAGCCACAGTCGTTTCGTCTGGCATGTACTCTCTAGTCACCACTACTCCGAGTACGAGACAATGAACCCTATATATATACATATATATATAGATATACATATATATATATATATACATATATATATATATATATATGTATATATATATATATACACATAACACATAACCTATTCCTATTACATAAGGGACTAGGACTAATTACATATACTCAGATAATGATTCTAACACTCCCCCTCAAGCTGGTGCATATAAATCATATGTACCGAGCTTGTTACATATGTAGCTAATACGAGGACCAGTGAGAGACTTGGTAAAAATATCTGCAAGTTGATCATTCGACTTCACAAACTTTGTAGCAATATCTCCCGAAAGTATCTTTTCTCTAACAAAGTGACAGCCAATCTCAATGTGTTTAGTTCTCTCATGGAACACTAGATTTGACGCAATATGAAGAGCAACTTGACTATCACACACAAGTTTCATCTGGCTGATTTCTCTGAACTTCAACTCCTTGAGCAACTGATTGACCCAAACTAGCTCACACGTTTCCATAGCCATGGCCCGATATTCGACAGATCGAGCAACTACATTTTGTTTCTTGCTCTTCCAAGAGACCAATTTACCTCCTACTAGAACACAATATCCGGACGTAGAACGTCTATCAGAAGGTGATCTTGCCCAATCAGCATCTGTGTACCCAACAATCTGCTCGTGGCCTCGATCTTCGAATAGTAACCCTTTTCCTAGAGCAGACTTTATATACCTAAGACTGCATCCCAGTGACTATCACAGGGAGAATCCATAAACTGACTTACAACACTCACCGTAAAAGAAATGTTAGGTCTAGTCACTGTGAGGTAATTCAATTTTCCAACCTACCTCCTATATCTCGTAGGATCTCTAAGAGACTCCCCCTGTCCAGGCAAAAGCTTAGCATTCGGATTCATAGGAGTGTCAACAGGTTTGCAACCCATCATTCCAGTCTCCTCAAGAATGTCTAAGGCATACTTTCGTTGTGAAATAACAATAACCGAGCTAGACCGAGCGACCTCAATACTTAGAAAATACTTCAATCTGCCCAGATCCTTAGTCTGGAAGTGCTGAAAGAGATGCTGCTTAAGATTAGTAATACCATACTGATCATTGCCAGTAATAACAATATCATCAACATAAACCACCAGATAAATACACAGATTAGGAGCAGAATGTCGATAAAACACAAAGTGATCAGCTTCACTACGAGTCATGCCGAACTCCTGAATAACTGTGTTGAACTAACCAAACCAAGCTCGAGTGGACTGTTTCAAACCATATAATGACATGCGCAATCGGCATACAAGACCACTAGACTCCCCCTGAGCAACAAAACCAGGTGGTTGCTCCATATAAACTTCTTCCTCAAGATCACCGCGGAGAAAAGCATTCTTAATGTCTAACTGATAAAGAGGCCAATGACGTATAGCAGCCATGGACAAAAAGAGACGTACATATGCTACTTTAGCCACAGTAGAGAAAGTGTCACTATAATCAAGCCCAAAAATCTGAGTGTAACCTTTTGCAACAAGACGAGCCTTAAGCCGATCAACCTGACCATCCGGGCCGACTTTGACCGCATAAACCCAATGACAACCAACGATAGACTTACCTGAAGGAAGAGGAACAAGCTCCCAAGTGCCACTCTCATGTAAAGCAGACATCTCCTCAATAAAAGCCTGTCGCTATCCTGGATGAGATAGTGCCTCACCTGTAGAATTAGGGATAGAAAAAGTGGACAAAGATGATATAAAAGCATAATGAGGTGATCACAGACGATGATAACTTAAACCGACATAATGGGAATTAGGATTAAGTATGGATCTTACACCTTTGCGAAGTGCAATTGGTTGACTAAGAGGAGGAAACTCCACAGTAGGTGCAAAATCTGATGTAAGACGTGAATCACCTGGGCCTGATGCTGGACGTGGACGACGATGAAAGTCAAGAGTGGAGGAGCTGCAGAAGGTTGAATTGGACTAGGTGGTAGAACTAGATCTATAGGTGGTGGAACTGGAGCTATAGGTGGTGGAGCTGCAACTGGAGCTGTAGGTGGTAGAGCTGCAACTGGAGTTGTAGGTGGTGGAGCTGTAGTTATAGAGGAAGATGAATGGGAGATAGTGACGAATCTCCAAAAGATGGAACTGGTAGCACCTCAGAAATATCTAAGTGATTACCTGGACCTGTAAAGTATGATTGGGTTTCAAAGAAAGTAACATCAGCGTACATAAGGTACTGCTGGAGGTCAGGAGAATAGCATTGATACCCCTTTTGCGTTCTCTAGTAACCCAGTAATTCACACTTCAGAGCACAAGGAGCTAACTTATCTTTTCCTGGAGTAAGGTTATGAACAAAATACGTGCTTCCAAAGACACGGGGTGGAAGAGAGAACAAAGGTAAGTGGGGAAACATGACATAGAATGGAACTTGATTCTGTATACCTGAAGATGGCATACGATTAATAAGATAGCAAGATGTAAGAACTGCATCCACCAAAAAACGCAACGGAACATGAGATTGTATGAGTAGGGTACGGGCAGTTTCAATAAGATGTCTATTCTTTCTTTTAGCTACCCCATTTTGTTGAGATGTGTACGGACAAGATGTTTGATGAATAATCCCATGAGATTTCATAAACTGCTAAAATGGGAAAGACAAATACTCTAAGTCATTATCACAAAATGTGCGGATAGAAACCCCAAATTGATTTTGAATTTCAGCGTGGAAGGTTTGGAAAATAGAAAACAACTCAAACCAATTGCACCTAGAATAATCATCAATGAAATTGACAAAGTAGCGGAATCCCAAGGTAGAACTGACCCGACTAGGACCCCAAACATCTAAATGGAATAAAGTGAAAGGTGACTCTGCTCGATTATCAAGACGCCGAGGAAAATAGGAGCGAGTATGCTTACCGAGCTGACATAACACACACTCGAGAGTGGACAAGTGAGAAAAATCAGGTACCATTTTCTGAAGTTTTTACAAACTAGGACGTCCCAATCGTTTATGTAATAAATCTGGTGAATCGGTAACAAGACATGTTATTGAAGGAAGACAAGGTGTGAGTAAGGTAATAAAGTCCATCTGATTCACGTCCGGTACCAATGATCTGCCCCGTACTGCATTCCTGTATAAAAACAAGGTCATCAAGAAATAATACAACACATTTAAGTGATTTGGCTACGCGACTAATGGCTATGAGATTAAAAAGACTATTGGGAACATAAAGAACTGAATCTAAAGGTAAGGAAGGAAATGGGCTTGCTTGACCTATTGCAGTTTCCATGGTTTGAGACCCATTGGCCATCGTGACTGTTGGAAGAGATTGAGAATACGAAATACTAGTGAAAAGAAATTTGTTACCAGAAATATGATTAGATGCACCTGAATTAATGACTCAAGAGACTCAGAGGTTGAATATTGGGAGACACAAGTCACGCTACTATCTGTTTGAACAGTGGAAGTTATCCTTGAAGATGTCGGTTTACATGCTTTGTACTGAAGGAACTCATCTAATCTGATAAAGAAACTATCTGAATTGGATTCAATGAATTGGATCCAACGGATTGTGAGTTAAAGGCTTCTGATACGAATGCCATTATAATGTTACGACAGAGAATATAAAAGTGGTCGGAATTTGATTTAAACTTGTGTATACGGACAAATCGAAGAGCTTGACTTTGAGGCTACTGTGTCACTCTACGCCAGGCCTCGAGGGGCTTGAAGCGAAACCTGAGTGCGGACCCCGAATTGCTCCCCTCGAGGGGGGAACATCGAAGGCCGATCTCGGAGCGACACGAGTCGTGACACGTTTCAGTGATCGTTATGGAAAGGCGGAAAATCCCCAATGGTACACGATGAGGACTTACAGAGTCTGCAAAAATAGTACAAATCCATACTGAGCCGTTGCACAACTGTACTAGTAGCATTAATTCTTTATTTATTAGACATGTACTATGTTAGGATTCACCCCTTCTATATAAAGGGGACCTTTGTCACTTTGTAGGACACCTTGATATTGAATGTAACACAACATTCTTTGCTCTCTTCGCTAACACGATTGTTCTACACATATATTGCTTATTTTTACATTGTTCATTCATTGTTCCTCATTTATTGCTCATTATTAATCACAAAAAGAAATCTTTAAGGCCTTCATTACCATTGATTCTTTGTCAATATTTCATCGTTATTAACCCTATCTAGACCACGAGGTCCTGCTCCAGCCAGCTCGAGGCCCAGCTTTGTGACCCCATTGGTTTGCACATCTTATTCTCTTTACTTATACCTAGCATCTATTGCTTAACAACTACTATTAAAATAAATCACGTATTTTTAGAACCACAAAATCAAATATAATTGTAGTTACCATTTTCAAGGCAAACAGCTTGGCGCCCATCGAGGGGCTAAAAATAATAGTGATTATTTTAGTGCTGGTTTTCTGAAAACACAAGTTATTCTTCACAAACCCTGAGGGGTAGCTCAACTGGTAAAGGCCTGAGGACAAAGTCCTTCAGGTCACCAGTTCGAGCCCCCGCAGGGCCACTGGAAGCATTACAAACCGGCCGCGTCTCCAAGGCCTCGTGGAACTAACCGTGGTGCATGCATTGAAATAGCGGGTCCCGGTGGGTACAGCTAGTCGGGTTCGCAAAGCGATGCCCGGAAACCACGGTTAAATTTTTTTTTATTCTTCACACCTTTTCTTGTCCAAGGATCTCTGATTTCAGGTCAAAATGTCTGACTCAGCAAACGAACATGAAAACAACGGTACTGAGCTTCATGGAGAGAATGGTGTAGATGCCGGTGTACCACCGCAAAACCCAGGGGTAGCACCTGCACAAATCCCCGTCGATGAAAACTCACGCAACGTTGTGAATGTCGATATGAGCTCTCATACCAATGAGAGAGTGCGCGGGGAGGAAAGAGAAGTTAGCCTTCATGTCACGACCCAAACCGATGGGCCGCGACGGGTGCCCGAGTCCTACCTGTCAAACACCCCTAAGCATGCATTTAAGATATAAACCTGAATAACATCTGCTGAATTACGAGAATAATGCACATGAAGGAAATCTG
Source organism: Nicotiana attenuata (assembly GCF_001879085.1). Lineage (NCBI taxonomy): Eukaryota > Viridiplantae > Streptophyta > Magnoliopsida > Solanales > Solanaceae > Nicotiana > Nicotiana attenuata. The sequence continues at coordinate 65,655 of NW_017671068.1, read as the reverse complement.
CCCAAAAAGGCATACATTCATATACGTGCAACATACGTAGGGCGAGCCAACAAGGCTGCTATAGACAACTATACATCAAAACTGGAAGCAGGCAAGGCCACATACTATCCAACTAGACATACTGTCTACAGACCTCTAATAGGAATATAATTATACAAAGACGGGACTGAGCCACGTCATACCCATATATATATATATATATATATATATATATATATATATATATATCTACAAACATATCGTACCAAATCAAAAGCAGCTCCGGATCAAGAGGACCACGCCAACTCTCGCTGATCAAGGATCCTAAGGAGGGGGACCGTCAGCTTGCCTACCTGCACCTGTGGGCATGAAACGCAGGCCCCGTGAAATAGGGCGTCAGTACGAAAAATGTACTGAGTATGTAAGGCATGAAAATTAGTACGTAAAAGACATAGATGAAACATGGAATAAAGAAATCCATCTGTAAATCTGAATAACTTTGTAAATTCTGAAACATTTATAATGTCATGCACGTGCGTACAAATGTCGTGTCATGCATAGGTATGGGTATACATAATATCATCAAGCGACTGAGGGCATCCCATCATATCATCTCGGGCATTGTGGGCAACATCATCAACATATACCAACTGATCAGGTGGTGGTGCGTATATAACGCTGTAACCTTTTTCCCATATATATATATATATATATATATATATATATATATATATATATATATAATATATATATATATATATATATATATATATATATATATATATATGGACACATATAAATACGCGTATATAACGCCATCTGGTCATGGGTCAATGTACATGTATAAATGAATGAAATGCATGAAAAATATGTAATAATCTCAATATTCCTTCTGGGTAAACTTTTTCAACTGCGTATTATTCTGAGACCCATGAACAGAAGATAATAAAAATTCTCATGGGAAATCAAGAATATAGACACCCCTAGTACTTCTATGGATAGAGTAATTTATGGAAACTGTGCGTTTGCTCGTTTCTTCTGTATAATTTGTACCATGCCAAAAGAAAGAAGGGATGACCTTAACATACTTGGAGTAGAGAAATCTCCGTATAATATTCCGTTGGAAACCTTCGTGGATTGAACTTAGAACCCTAAAAATCATATTAAGCTTCTGCTTTGTTGAAATTGTTTAACGATTTAGCTTCTGTTTTTTTGAAATTCTTGAAAGAACTTTTGCTTCTGCTTCTTTGAACCAAATGAACGAAAATAGGCTTCTTCTAGTTGAAGAACTGAAATTGGAAAGGTGGAGTATGTTTCTTGTTTTGGATTTGAACGTTCTTTGTTCTGTTTTTTGTCCAAGATAATGGAATAAGATCAGTTCTCTTATTAAATTCAAGTGATTCCTAGATAGCCACCTAGGACTTATATGACTACTTAGTCATTTCCTTGATTTGTGGCTTCTTGCCACGTTTTGGAGGGGTAATTTATAAATTTTTATCTACTTATTAGTTAACTGGGTAATGTCCCGTTACCCGGTAATTAACCAATTACCCGTATAATTAAGAATTATCTCAATTTACCTAAAATACTACTCATTTTTTTAATGTACTTTATACATCACTTTATCACGGCCATATGGCACCTTGCATGGTACTAGTTCATAATTATCGGGTATTATCGCTCGACCCATATTTTATCCCAGTTTGGCCACTTTCAATGAAACTCATTTTCTTTAATTTGTGTACCCTTTATCCTTCTTATTTATCACTTGTTATAAACAACGTAAATACGTTAACCTCAAGATAATCTCATCCCCGATTCATGTCAATTAACTGAAGACGAAACTTTTAACGTACGAAAACGTGAGATGTAACATCCTTCCCCCCTTAGAAACATTCGTCCTCGAATGTTCAACTCCCCTTGATCTATATAACTTTGGCAGGGTCGCCTTTGTAACAACACTACTACCAACTCTCCCCGTAGAAGCTTAATAACCCAACGCCACACAGGACCAAAATTATGAATAACGACCATGGCCTCACACGACCAATGACAATAACCAACACAAGAATTTATACACGTACCTTATGGTTATGAAGTCTCAGTCGGGCCCTTTTCTGGAGGAGAAAATAAGTAGGGATATCTAGACTTCATGTCTTCCTCGGCCTCCCAAGTCATTTCTTCCACATTGTTGTTCCTCCAATGTACTTTCACGGAGGCTATCTCCTTATTCCGTAGCTTGTGGATTTGTCGGTCTAGGATGACAACCGGAATATCCTCGTATGACAAGTCCTCTGTATTCTGTACATCATCCGTGGGCACCACTCGGGTAGGATTACTAATGCACTTCCATAACATAGATACGTGAAAAACCGGATGGACAAACTCCAACTCCGAGGGCAATTCTAACTCATAAGCTACTTGGCTCACTCTCCGCATGATCCTATAAGGCCCAATATACCGTGGGCTAAGTTTGCCTTTCTTGCTAAACCTCATCACACCCTTCATAGGTCACACCTTTAAGAATACCCAGTCATTAACCCCGAACTCTAAATCTCGGCGCCGCACGTCAGAATATGACTTCTGACGACTTTGAGCTGTCAGCAGTAGATCCCGGATAAGCTTTACTTTTTCTATGGCTTGCTAAACCAGGTCTGGCCCATGTGACCCAGATTCTCCAACATCGAACCACCCTATAGGCGACCTACACTTCTTCCCGTAAAGAGCTTCGTATGGAGCCATCTGAATACTGGAATGGTAGCTATTATTATATGCGAACTCAATAAGCGGTAGATGATCATCCCAGCTACCTTTGAAGTCTATAACACAAGCTCATCATATCCTCCAGCGTCTGAATAGTACGCTCAGCCTGTCCGTCTGTCTGGGGATGAAATGTTGTACTAAGACTTACTTGAGTCCCCAATCCCTTTTGGAAGGACCTCCAGAAGTTAGCTGTAAATTGAGCTCCTCTATCCGAGATAATAGATATAGGGACACCATGCAGTCGTATTATCTCCTTAATATAAAGCCTTGCATAATCCTCTGAGGAATATGTAGTTCTAACGGGTGGAAAATGGGCTGACTTTGTAAGCCTATCAACAACCGCCCTATCGAATCGAGCTTACGCTGGGTACGAGGTAAGCCTACGATGAAGTCCATATTGATTACTTCCCATTTCCAAGTCGGAATCTCCATAGCTTGCAATAACCCACCGGGTTTTTGATGCTCAATCTTAACCTGCTGACAGTTAGGACACTGAGCAACAAATTCTGCTAAATCCTTTTTCATTCCGTCCCACCAATATACTTCCCTGATATCATGATACATCTTTGTTGCTCCTGGATGAATAGAATAACGAGAATAGTAAGTTTCTCCCATAGCCTGCCAATGCAGCCCTGCAACATTAGGCGCACATAATCGCCCTTGATATCTGAGGACTCCATCTTCTGTAATTTCAAACGGTGTCTTCTCCTTCTGAAGAGTGGTATCCCTATAAAGACCTAACACAGGATCCTCGTACTGACGTTCCTTTACTTCAGTTATTAAAGAGGATGTTGCCGTATCTTGAATAGTAATTCCAGTATCACCTGAATCCAGTAACCGAACTCCAAGACTAGCTAGCTGATGAAACTCATGGGCTATTCCCCTCTTTTCTGGCTGTAAATACGACAGGCTACCCATAGATCTACGGCTGAGGGCGTCGTCTACTATGTTCGCCTTCCCCGGATGGTATAAAATATCAACGTCATAGTCTTTAAGTAGCTCCAACCATCTCCTTTGACGTAGATTCAATTCCTTTTGCTTGAAGATGTACTGGAGGCTTTTATGATCCGTATAGATATCAACATGAATGCCATACAAGTAGTGCCTCCACATCTTTAGTGCATGAATCACCGCGGCTAACTCTAAATCGTGGGTCAGGTAGTTCTTCTCGTGCTTTCTTAGTTGTCTAGAAGCATAAGCCACAACCTTACCATGCTGCATCAGCACACAACCCAATCCAA